>NW_018127991.1:12106-43500 GCF_001952655.1 Monopterus albus | reverse complement strand
GGACTCAGCCTGGCTCCCAAGGGTGATCGCTAAATGAAATGTGAGTTACCAACACAGGATTAGCTTGGATACCTCAAAAGTACAAACCCTGGAGAACACCATCCCTCCTTACAGCTCAAGGTAAGTGTACAGTTTATAACTTTAATCCAATACAGTAAATGTGAGACATAAAATGTGCCATCGAAATATTTTTTCACATTGTCTGTGGAACTATTTTGATAATTGTGTAGAGAGCACTGCCATGGCATATCTCACTATTCTCAGAAGTTTTACAAACCAGTTAGAGAAAATAATCATCTGGTTAATCCATAATGAAAATAATCATAGCTGCATGTCTGCATTTGGATACAAAATAGTTAAGTAAAGCTCCATCTCAACCAACTTCAACAGTCAAGTCCTGCTTTTACCTCTGGGTGAGTGATTGGCTAATAATGTAATAATATAATCTACTGTATAATATAAAATCTTTCTGCACTGAGTAGCATACTAATGCTATTAATTAATATTTACTTAACATTATTAATACATGACTTTTTGTAACAGACTTATGTAACAGAGTAGGCTATGTTTACAATGTATTAATATTAGTACTATGGTATAATGCAGCTCTCAGCGATAAGGAACAGGCCCAGGCACTACAACAGCAGGCAGTTGATGGTATTAAAAGCATAGAAGCTGATGGGGGATTAAGTAGATTCATTTTTGAGAAAATAATAGTAAATAGAATATTGTTGTTCCCCCCCAGTTTCAAGTAATTCAATGCAATGAGCCTATACACTGTGATACAGTCAGAGGCAGTATGCACCTTAATCGTTGGTTCTCAGTCCATCAGAAAACAAAGAAAAAAGAATAAGGCCTCCTCCCAAAGACAAACGGTTTGCAGTTTAGTCTTTTCCCTTACCAAAAAGAAGTATACCTCAAGTACATGTTTTTTAAGTATACTAAAGTATTTCCCCAAGTGTACTTTTATTTACCAAGTACACTGATTCAAATGTACTAGCAGTTTACTAACAAGTATACTTCTTGGGACTAAATTGGCCCACTTTAAGTTTATGAAAGTACACTTTGAAGTATACTTTAGGTAATCTTCCAGGTATACTGTTAGTTTACTCTTAATAAATTTCAAGTCTACTTTTAGTTTATGTAAGTACACTTTAATGTATACTGAAAGTAATCATCTTGGTATACTATTAGTTTACCATCAGTAAACTCTAGTGCCCATTTTAGTTTATGAAAATACACTTTGAAGTATATTGAAAGTAACCTTTTAGGTTTCCTATTAGTATACTAATAATAAACTTCTAGTCCTCTGGTTAGTGTACAAAAATACATTTTCAAGTGTACTACAAATAACCTAGTAATACCTCTAGCTCCTAAGTGACAAATATTGATTGCGGTATTTTATTGAGCTCAACTGAACAGTTCCAAATTTACACTCACATATTGCAAATCTAATTGCAAGATTTGCGATATTGTTTTTAAAACCAAGATTCAGTTCACAGAGCACATTTTAAACCTGTCTGGAAGCACTAACACTTCAAAAAAGACTAAAATATGAATTGTGAAACTTCCACAAGAATCACATACCTTTCAGAACAAGGGAAGCAGGTTTTAACCATATACAGTATTTGGTTTTGTGCAGAAATATTATATTGCCAAAGTTTAAATGTCCAATGTCTTTTTAGTAGCAGCTTGCTTGTAGTTTTCATTGTTGCATTTTTTTTGGATTATTCTTCTTACATCTTGTACGCTTATTCCTGGGAACTTTGAGAGAGCGTGGCCTGTGAGTTAAACAGATAAAACACAAAACAAAGTATCAAAATGTACTTTTATAACATTCGCAGTGTGAACATTCTCAGCTTTTCACCTCAGTAATTTTTCCATAAATCATTCTACATAAATAGAGGTTGTGTACTAATTGATTTTAAATTAATTTCATACACTCACCAAGAATAGCATCGAGTTTTGTGCCATCGAGTTGAGGTTTTGATTCCACATCTTTGTGTGCTCCTGACTGTCTTCCTGTCAAACTTGAGCAAGACAATGTTTCCCTGCTGTAGACGAGCACTGCAAGGTCTCCAATGTAAACTGATGAATTTGAAGTTTGCAGAGAGTTAAGCTTCTGTCTGGGGACTTTGACATCAGAGCCTGGCACAAGAGACACCTGCAAAAATGATAATCAGTTATTTAGAATTGGCCATATATTATTGTTACTGTACACACATCTACACAAGTAATGAACTACTGTAGCAAATCCTCACTGTAAAAAAAAAAAAAGAAAGAAAGAGAACTTATTTATTTAGATGTGATAGTGCTGCCTGAAAAAATTTTGTGTAGTAATCTTACACTAACATGTGAAGAATAATGTCATGTGATTTCTTATAATTGAGTTATGTTCTGTTGGGTTTGTATATCAGTTTTTGGGTATACACACGCAATGTGTGGATCAGGTGAGATGACTGCACATGGTTTAGTCATAAACACACGCCAAATGATTCTTGATTCTGCAGTTAGGGAAAATTGTAATTACAATTGGTGAATTTTACACTGCTACTCTGATGAATTTTTAATCTGTATTTCAATTTTGCTTTGTATGTTACAATGAACCTATTTTCCATTCAGTGCCTATAGGATTGGGAAGTATTAAAATTATAACTGTGCCATCTAGTGATAATATGACACAAACGGACTCAAAGCCCACCCTTAAATGGTTAAAACATTAAATGAACTTATTTTGCCTGTGTCCGCATCAGAAATTTTGGTAAACCACATTGCAGAAGCAATCTATGAAGTCAAAATGCAAACTTTTTCTGCACTAAAAGTAGCTTAAATTAGACACAGGCCATAAAAAAACACATTCGAGACTTGGGGTGCAGCAGTAAACTGGGCTGCGACAGAAATGTAATTAGAATGTACCAGTGCAGTACAAGCATTACCATGTCAACAGACTCCAATTCAGGAGACGCAGGTGTAGAACCTGGCAGTTCTGATCGCACTGGTGTTGATCCGGCTGATGCACTGCTTGAGGTCCAAGAAAATTGCTCTGTTATGTCTTTTAACTTCTGCATGACTGCTGGAAGCTCTGTTGAGAATGAAGATGTAATTGATTAAAAACCTCTAAGCCTTGTGTCTGCTAGTAAAGCAAAGTTCCAAATCGTAAAATAAAGATTTTGTACAAGTTTGAATAAGCTAGATATAATCCCATGTACGTATATTCATTTACAAAACTACTTGTTATGCACTTATGAGTGATCTCATCTCTACATGAAAAGACTAAAAAATATTTTCATAAACGTACCTTTCATTGCTTCCACTATCTTTTTTACATTGCCTTCTTTAAGCCTCTTGTTTTCAGCTATTAGTTCCTTTATCTGCAGCCGAGCCTTGCTCCAGTTCCTGGGCAGCAGGTCTTCGTCAGATGATTCCTCATATTCTGTTGTTGACTACAAGACACGGACACAAACACCAAAACACACACAGAGAAATATAGTGTCATACACAACATGATTGATGATGATGACAAACACAAGGCACACATTTACAATTAAACAACATTTAACAGTCTACGGTTTCTTCATCAAAAATTACTGACTTAAACACTAAAGCTTGTAAATATTCCAATACATTACCTTTAAAACTTTTTGTTTTGCCATCAGATCCTTCTTCAAGTCTTCAATCATTTGATCTGCAGTCTCTTTAGCAGGACAGGTTGCCTTTTTAGTTTTTTGCTGCAATTGACAGTTTATAGTTTATTAGCAATGATGTACATTCATTTATTTAAAGGGTAAATATTTAGTTCTCATTAGAATAGAGGTACCATTTCTCCAAATCTTAAATGTCACTTCTGATTTGCACTGCATGCTATTCTATTCTAAAATAATTCTGAGAGCCATAATCTGCATACTTTTTACTATTATTTACCTGTTTTGATTGTCTTTGATTCTCGTCTTCCTTGTTGTCCTTCCACTTGCTGTTGGGCTTTATCTTCCTCTTTCCTCCCCACTCTTTATCTTCCACTTTTTTCCAGATGTCCTCACCCTTTAACCACCTCCGCATCCTTACCCAAGACAACTCGAACAAAAACCCAACTTACATGCTACCTATAGGAAGAGCCCATAAACAGATCCACTTGGGTTGTGGCACAACAACCAGGTTAAATTTCCTCTGTTCTCTAAAGTTGCCCACAAATACATCTGTGTTTGTGCAATAAGCACTCAGGGAGTCTTTATCATGCCACCGAGGCGAGAACAATGTTACCCTTGTCCAATCCTCTCGGAAGCCACATAAGGTTAACCTGTTAGTTTCCTAACACGCATCAAGGGTGTGAAAACTCAGGGCTGGATACAGACATTCACAGAGCTAGGATTGTTGTGATCTGTGGAACAGGAAGTAAAACTAAAATCCACAGGTTCAAAAAGAAAAACGACTCTAACATGGTGTGTTTTAAACAGATAGCCTCAAGTAGTTGATGATCACGGCTGTCAGAATAAAACAGAATTTGCCTTTTGAATGTAAAATCTAACACGCAACGACACCATTTCCCTTGATATTGTAACTCTTGAAATGAGGACTTCTGTAGCAAATATAGCTATGTCCCTTTTTTATTTTTTACATTAGGTTTTTTGGAGATAACAGGGATAAATGTGATTGCTGGTTCTTTCACTGTTTTACTATTGGTGGCAACTCCGCTCTGCAGTGCTGCGGGGAATTAATAAAAGGCAAGTATAAGCTGTTTTCCTTCTGCCACTGAATAGCTGAATAGCTGCAGTAGAGCAACTAAAGTGCCATGATAACTGTGGAGCAAGAGAAGAGTATGGTTTTTCAGTTTGCTGAGTTCAGATTTTAAGTGCAGTGTTTCAAAGTGGCTGACATTTCACAGTTACATTTGTCTAACATTAAGGCTTCTGCTGCCTTTCTTTTCTGTCCACTCCGTGAAATCACCCATTCAGGCTAATGCTGCATTCATACTGTATAGACGTGCTGGACAAAGAGTCTTCTTAGAGTATTTAAATTCATTATTATTTCAGTTCTTCACTATTTTAAAAATAAAGCACATCTATAAAACCTGTTAGCAAATGAGTGCTAAGTTACAGCTTATGCTATTGTAAAACTGAAAAACGACTCATATTAATAAATGTATGCCCATAGTACTTAATTAGCCACAATCATTTTCCATCTGTGTGTGACTGGGCCAAGGTAAAGGCCTGGTCAAAGGTGGTCTCACCTTTGGATTTACACGCAAAGAATATTGCACCCCTGGATAATGAGGCCAATTTGAACTCGCCCACAGATAAGTCTGAAAAATACAGAGACCCTTATTTGATCCAAAAAGGATTAGGATTTATTTGAGTGTATATATAAACTGACAGTGAATCAATGTTTATAACGGCCTAGCACCAAAGGCCAGAATACTGCCCTTCAAGACAACCTACCTACCCACTTTTAGAATATACTGTATATAGGACAAATATCTCACAAAGGGTTAAACAAGAATAAAATGGCCCAGGTCAACGGGTTGAAACAGACCCACTAAATAAAACGCCACAAATCAACTCAGCACGATCAAAAACAAAAGAAAAAAAAACACACTCAACAATACAATATTAACTGTTAGGAGGGTCTTCCCTTCCTGTACACCAGACCATTAAATACTTGCTCATACACAATAATATTAACCCAGCCCTACCTGCACTGACAGTACAATAAGTATGAGTGATAATGTTGTGGCTAGAATGTGATACAGACTAAATTAATTCAGACAAATCATCCCAATTTGAGTAATCATTTAATACTACAATTATTCTGAACAGAGTAGTAGTTAACTAAGCCATCTGGTAGTTGGGAAACAGAACAGAATCACTCTTCCTGCAATGGGATAGATAAAGTATTAAATAAGAAGATTATCACAGCGCCAGTCAGTCTTGGTCACAAGGTCCAGTCAGTCAGAGCCCATCCTGGTTGGGGGTCCAGTTAGTCCTGAGTTCGTTCCCCCGACCCCCCGGCCAGGTCTGTGGTACACTTTCACAGTAGCATTCTCATCCTCTCTTCTTCCTCCCTAACCCAGCTATCCTAGCCTTTTATCTGCTCGCAGTTGCACAGTCTTCCATGGCCTGAGCCAGAGACGCATTCTCATGCCAGCTCCACACCCCTTCTTCCGAGCATTGCCTAAGATGTCCAGTACATGAACATCAAATTGACCTAGCACACATTTCCTATTTCTAAACCTGAACAGAGCGCATGAACAGTTCACATAAGGCTGCAGCTATGTCCATTCCCCATCTAAGGAGGAAGTCACTTGGGATGTTTACCCACAAATTAAACAAGGGGGACACAGCCCAAGATATTCTTGCTTGAGCGAGAGAAGAGAAACAGATCAAGCTTACATAAACACCTAGCTCACCCTTACATAACTATTACAAATAATATCTATATATGAACTACATACTGTTCTATTACATATTACCTCTGGCCTGGTACCTTGTTTATTTTTAACCGCTACAATAAATTTAAGTAGGCTTCTTGACATAAAACACTCTAGGCAAAGCAGCAGTGGCTATTACTCCAAAAAAAAATTTTTTAAAAGCCACATTCAATAGAAAAAAATGATAAAAAATAATCAAAACAATTAAACTGCTCAAAAATACCCTGGTTACATGCCCCTTCCTACGACTCGCCATGTGGCATTTTATTAGCGCGACACTTGCAACAGATGTCAATTCCTAAAGGTACATACATGCAGAAACATTAACCAACAAATATATACAAATAAGATAATTTCTGCCCAGAACATACCTGTAGGATAGACTGCGAATCAATTGTCAGCTATGGGAGAATGTGCAGCAAACCCACATACAATCTATAAAGGCATTCAACTTACTAAGCATTTTGCACAACAGCAAAATCTAACATGCAATCAACTCGCCAAACAAAGACATACCTTGCCAAAAAAGGAGTATAGGACACAGGGCAATAATGAAATTATTTCATAATTTAATTACAGTAACTAGTTACTCCCCAACACTCTTGGCAAAGATGGGGTTACATGAATCATTTTCAGGTAGACTGACAAAAACGTGTCTCACAGCAAGTGCGATTATTTGCCACTAACCTTTGGAGGGAAGGCCCCTGACTAAGTTCTGTAGACAGTTATGATCCGAGGAATTCTTCAGATCATTTTTCAACATGATATCACACTTTAAGAGTTTGAGTCCACAACTACTGATTAAAATGTTTGTGGATTAGGGAGAAATCTAATGGTGGGTCAGTCCGCTTTCACTGGGTTGGCGTCTGTTTCCATCTGTTTCTAGCAGCAAGGGGATAGTTGTGTTGAATTGGGCTCAGCTGGTTCTGCTTCCATCCAGGGCTAGGTGGGGCTGACCTCTGTCTTTAATAGAGCCAGCTCATCAAGATGTGTGAGTGGCTGAAATGTTGCCCCAAGGAAAAGTGCTTACACATCTGAGGTTCACTTTTTATACATAATTTCATTGCAGCAAGATTTGAAAATGGAGTCTGTCACTTGGTCGTCTAATGAGGGTTTAAAATAATGCCTAGCAATGGCTCCATGTTGCAAGCTAGTAAAACCACACCAGCACCAAGAGTTATGTGTCGATCCTCAGCAGCTCAAACCACCCCCACATGATCAATGTGTAGAAGATGAGCAATGTGTTTTATGGTGCAGCGGAAACCCGGTTGTGCTGACTTTGGAGCACCTGAGCATGGGTCCACTGCATATGCTATGGCTCTGCAGGGCTGACTCGTGCTGATGGAAAGACCTCGTATTGCTTATACACTTACATATTGTGTAAATTCTTACTCTGTTCTTGTTGGCCATGGGTTTTACAGAGTTATTGCAGTGCAGGAAAACATGTCACAGTGTTCTACTGTGACCTGTTTTAACGCCATAACATTATGCGCACAATATTATACAGCAATCAGTGTGTGGCAGTGGCAGGTGTAGCAGAAAAGGGTAGGAAAAAAGTCAGCAGCACAGAATGATGCTAAATGACACAGAGAATGGAATAATGACAAAGAGACTTGACTTGTAACATCGACTGTTTCCTGTTTATTCCCTGGGTTTGTTCGGCCCTTTGAAGTCTGTCTCTAAGGAGAGCTTCTCTTTGAGATCTGTGTGAGCGTGTTCATGTACAGTATGAAAGTGTGTGTGTGTCTGTCTGTCTTTGAATATTTGTGTGATGTTGTGCAGAGAGCAGGTAAATTGGCTTGTAGCTCATGTTCACAGACGGTACCTGTCACTGTGAAACCTGTTCATTAGTGAGCAAGCATGGCACCCGCTGAAAATGAACCATAAATTAACATTAGCTCTCTGAGCAGCTGTGAATTTTTATTTGTTCCTATTCTTTCTTCTAATTCTTTTGTCTTCCATGCCTTATTTACCCCCCCACCCACGTCACTGCTACCATTGCTCCTCTATTGTTCTTCCGTTCCCTTCTGGACTTCCTATTGTGACAGGTATTCATTTCTGCACTAATGCAGTAGACATAGATTATTTTTAAATTATTCCAGAGTTCAAAAGTTCAGGATGTCTGAAATATGAATAGATTTTTTGGGGATTCGCAGCTAGCCTCTGCATCATGCCGTTGTTTTGGCATCGTGCAGAGTGAGAAGTCGACTGTGTTCTTTCCCCAGCCATGCTAATGATGTAGCCCACTGTGAAATGAGAAAAGAAGCTAGTTTCCAATTCTTACTCCTTTCTTGTTGGCCAATTATGCTCAGTGAGTGAGTCTGCTTTGAATATGAGATGATGCTCCTTTGTCATATAACAAGAAAACTGAATTTCCCATTTTGGCTATTTTGTCAACAAAACATCTCAATGGCTTATTTTGGTACAAAAGAAGACTTAAAAATGACATTATCCTCAGGCAAATTCTGGAGTTATAAGGAACATTTTTTGTATGTCTATTCTGGACAGACACCTGAGATAATGATATCCTCAAAAAGCATAAGTACCATTGAATATAAAATGTGCATGATGTCTGTGTGTTTAGATTTGGATGAGTTATGATATAAAATGTGGCAATTGGGCACAAAGGGGTTGCAAAGTTTTCTAACTTAACTGTTATCATTTGCTGTGTGTCACAGCTAGTGTTGCTGCTGTTGAAGATTGTTAATAAGCAGCCCAAACTAATTTTCAGCTGTTTTTACAATGCTTGAATGCACAAACATATGACTGAATGCATAAACCATGCACATGTGAGCTACAGAATTATAAGGTTCTGAGAAGATGTGGTGTTAAAGGGGGATTTTGGAGTCAGGTAAGGAGTCAAAAGCCAGAAAGAACACTTAGTCTTAAAATAAAAAAGTTGCATAAGGACAACAAAGTATTAAAACACAATATACAAAAATAGGGCAATAGTATTTCCCACAGTGAACTTCAAACATCACACTTAGTAATTCATATGGTGGAGTTGGATACGGCATTATGCTTGGTGAGGTAGTGAGGGGTTATTGCACATATATTCTCACATTTTCGTATTTGCCATCAGCCTTACTGCGGCAGGGAAGAAGCTGTTGTAAAGTTTTGTTCTGTGTGTGACGATACTGTCTGTTAGTGTGAGTGTGTGCAGTTGTTTGTCTACATGTCAGCCCTGTGACAGACTGGCAACCTGTCCAGGGTGGACCCCGCCTCTCACTCAATCTTGCGACCCTCTTCAGGATGAGCAGTATAGATAATAGATTGAATTGAATTATACAGTGAAATGCAGACAAAAATAACTAACACCTTGTTTTGTTTTTATTTAATTAGAAAGTTAGGGTGAATTAAGAGGTCGATTTTGTGAGCTTGAGACTCTGATGTGGGTTTAAGGGGTTTCTTGTACAAGCTGTGGGTTTTGGATCTTGATATTTGGAGGGAAAAAAAGCTTATTCAGCTGATTTAGTTTGGAGATCAGTTTGGGCGAGTTTGAGACCATATGTGAATAACATGGACATGAGTAGCTTAAATCTTAAATCCTTAAACTATCATGTAATACTTTATTTTGGTAGGAAAAAGTCTCACGAGCGAGAGTTTGTGAGATGTATATAAACTGAGTTGCTTCTGCATAGAAATACTAGAACCTACGTTCACCTCATTTTTTTGAGCTTTAGGTCACGTTCAAGATGATTCACAGTTGTAACACTGTAGATAAGTAAAAAAAACAAGGAAAAGCAGGCCATGGGCCCTTTAAAGACTTTTTTTTTTTTTTTTTTTTTTTTAAGGTGCTCTTCATATGCCTTGCATAAAAGACGTTGCTGGTCTCAGGTCACTGACGCACGTCCTAAAATGTCAAGTGTTTCAGCATTCATCAGATTTTTTTTGTTAGTTTTGTCCTTTATTGACAGCCCAGACATAATGCTCTGATCTGCTGCCACATTACAATCTTTTGATGTGAGAGTCTGTCTCTCTCCAGTGTTTTCTCAGTAAATTTACAGAGCACCTACATTTTATACAGCAGCCTTGGTATTATGCTTACATCAGAGATTTATTACTTTTCCCTTTGTGTGCTAGAGGATAGACATAATCAGAATTCACTATTTGTGGAGTTTTAAAAACAAAGTCTCTCCTCATATGTATGAGTTCTACTTGTTATACTTGCGATACTACTGTATATATGTAAAAATGACAGGAAATGTCATGCTATAGTTGTTATGTGACTTACTGTGTTGGATTTAATGTTGCAGTGTTTTGGAGAAAATGCAGCAAAAATCTAGACTGCTGCTATCTGGCCATGCTAATGATACATCATGCTGAGGAGGAAGAATGACTTTCCAGCCTATTTAACTGTACGCAACGTCTGCGATGCAGAGTGGAGTTAATGACAGGCACATTCTGCTCTTTATAATTGACTAAACAGTGTGAAACGGTGAGCATTTCTGGGAAGACCTTTGTCCTGTTTAAAGGACAAAATGGAACAGAGAGAAAGGCAAAGCTACAGCCATTAAAGAAAGGACACTTAAATATACATTAGAGGATTAAAATTTGAGACTTATAACTAGACAGGTTTTATGGCACATCTGGTCAAAAGGGATGCGTGTCTAGTTATTTTCAGGTATGAAGACATTTGTTAAAACTGCAATTACCCAGAAGATGTTTTGGTCAAAATTTCTAGGCAATAACTCTACGTTCTTTTAATGCAATGCCATAAAATATGAACATTATTTAACATTTAATGATGACCAACAAAGTTAGGGTCTACAAGTTGGGTGTAAGTGAGCATGTTATGCATTTAATATGATGTTCTTACTCAGGTAAAAGTTGAATGCCCTTTGTGCCTCTGGCTGGTTAGAGGTCAACATAAGATTTGAATCTATTTCTTATGATAAAGAGATGAGTGAAAAGGGTGAACAGAATACAGACCACCAAACATGGATCAGCTGCCAACACTTAATCCTCACTAGCAATACACATGATGATACCAGGCTTGAATGTGTGGAATTTTTCCTAACCCTGCGAGTCTGTCCTCACCTAAAAAATGAGTTGTTCATGCCAGCAGGTTGTTATGACCAACAGTTATGTGTTATAGTTTGGCAGCCTCGAGTGAACGTTGTAATTAGGACACAAACAAAGCAGGATGTTTGGTGACACAGTGTTATGTTTTTTTTAGAATCCAAATACAGAAAAAGGTAATGAGCTAAGGAAATGCTATTTAATGTAAACGGTGTGACTAACCCCAAGAAGCAAGTAGTGAACAACTGAGGTAGTTAACACAAGGCAGACAAAGGAAAATTCAAACAGGATATATCAAACTATTACTAACAGCTGTCCGATAAACAGAGAGTAAAGTCATAAAAGAAGCACAGAACTATACAGAAACATGCAGAACTGAGGCAAAACACAACCAAACAAGAGCAGTCAGAGCGCATGTGCCTCCTTTGAGGTAAAACACGCAAATGGGTCCCTTGAGAAAGATGAGATCCAAAACAACACAAAATGTGTCCTAAAATCCTTGATCTGAATCAGATTCAGATCATCTTTATAGGTATGATGGGCAGTTATACTGTGCGTCTTGCCTGAACATGTCAGGGTTCTATCTTCATTATAGGTCAAGTGATGGCAGAATGCGCTAAATGGGTTTTTCATTGTTAATTTTAAATGGCCGTCAGATCCAGATGAAATTTGGTCTGCTGATAGTCATTAATACCCTACATACGTATTTGTCAAATTTCAAATGAAAAATGATTCTGATAACTTTTAACAGATAAAGATGGGACTGTTTTGTGATTTTTTTTTTATTTAATTTTATTTAATTTTTTTTAAATGTGTTTGTGTACTTGACCTTTGACCTTTTCCAGCCAAACTCAAATCACTTCTAGGGTTGGTCTCCACCAATGTCTGTACCAAGTATGCTGATGATCCATAAAATCAGTTTGTCTGAGGCAAAACACAACCAAACAAGAGCAGTCAGAGCGCATGTGCTAAGCAACACACACACACACACACACACACAACCAAATTATAATCTCCTTGGCTGAGGTAACAAAAGGAAACCATGAACCAGGTTCCATCTAGTGAACACAGAGGTGAAGGTACAACAAAGCATACAGCTCTAGAGAAAATCCAAAAGTCCAGAGCTAGGGCAAAACATAAGCAGGAAAACAAAAAATGGAACCAAGAGTCAGTTTACATAAAAGAGTCCATAAATCAAAAAAAAGTCCCCAACTGAATGTAGAAGCAGTACAAACCCCTAAATGACAACAAATGGTAGCAGAAAAGCAGATAAGTGTTAGGTGAGGGACCCAGACAAACTAGCAGAAGTGAGGTGAATATAAAGAGTTGGCCAGGGAATCAACGAGTAACAGGTGTAAATAACTGAGGTCAGTCAGTGGCAGAGTAAAGCCGGTGCTGGTGAGGGTGGCACACGGCAGGAACTTACTTCAAAATAAGAGCCCAAAGCAGGAAATTCGGACAAGGACAAGTTGTGGCCTATGGTTCAGTTTGCTTTTTATTAAACTGAATTGAAGTTTTTATTTTTCTCTGTAATTAGTTCTTCACCCATAGAGAATGTGATATTAGAATTTGAAGTGTACAGTACAGCAATAAACACAGCACCAGTCATATTTTATTTTCTTCCTGCATTTATAAAATTCTGCAGATCTATGCTTATTAGCGCATAGGAATTTGTGATGAAACCAGAGAAAAGCTATCCAACATCACCCTGCTACATAAATTCAGACCAGGTTCTATCGAATCTCTTATGCTTTAAAACATATTGGTGTTTGTACCGGACTCACTGGGAGCCGTGGTCCTGACCCCAATCTGCTGCTCTGCTCCTCTTCTGTCGCTTACACAGTTACTGCTACTAGATGCATTTTCTTCTCTGTCGGTTACACAGTTACTGCTACTAGATGCATTGAACCGTGTGAAGCATTTTTCTGATGTTCATTTCTTGCCTTTATGTGTTTCAGCCACTGCTATGGCATTTATTTTATTTTATAACTTTGTTATTGATGTAAAGTGATTCAGCAACAGTCTACTCATAATCACTCTCTTTGAAAAGAGGTGAAAGAATCAGTAAACTGGATGTTTAACAAGCTTTGCTGCTTATTTCATTGTGATGAACAGTTTGACTAAATTTTTACACATCGTTGCATTATGTGCTTCTTCTTCATTTGACTCCTGCCTTGCAGGTGGTGAGTCGAGTCTGCCAGCGCTTCTAGAAACAAAGGTGATCAAAGAAAAGCTGATGAGAGTAAAAAACAGAATGAATTTGTGGCCTAGAAAACCAAACTAATGAGCTAAAAAATGTTAATTAAAACTTCAGGCAATTAAAGATTTGGGTAAAAATTCTCTCTGGGTTTGATCAAGTGTTCATCATATAAAAATACTGCTTAGTGCAGCTTTAAGAAACAAATTAGACAGTTACGTTTGCCTCCGTTTAGGATGCCTACATTAAAAATACTGCAGCTTACATCTTGATGATGTTTCCTTTGCTGTTTATTGTTTTCAAGTTTGATTATCACCCATGTAAATGGCTAGGGTATCATCCTCTCTGACATACCTATAAAGAGCATTGAGGATAAGTAGGAACAACCTTCATTCTTTTCATTCTGTTTCTGTGCTGTTTCCTTTCAGGGGGGAATTTGACAGCTCCTTCTTTCTTCTGCCTCTTTCTGTCAGTCATTAGTCCTCAGCTTCAGCTTTGCCAAATGTCAGTGAGCAGAGAGCAGGCCATAGGGCTTTACTGACATTCACTACTGACATGAGGAATACAGGCACAAACACACACACACACACACACACACACACACACAAATCTTAGCCATCACCACTACCTGCCTAACCTAACCCTTATCCTTACCGTAAACCCAATCCCTACCCTAAATTTAAATGATTTACATGTTAAAGAATCTGGTCCCCATGAGAAATATTGAGGAAAATATCAGTCTTTCTCAATCCTATAGTATAACACTCAAAACTGGTCCTCACTAGTACATGCTGTCAAAACAGAAGCAGGCTGCATATTGAGTGAGGCTCATTTTGTAAAGTGAGCAATTAATCTAGAATATTGTATTTGTGGGTGTGTCAGTGTGTGTGCTAATGTGTGTGTGGGTGCATTCAGGGCCGCTGACACTGGAGGAACACCGGGTCACTTGTTCTGAATCCTGGGTTGGGGGAGGGCAAAACAGCCTTCTAACTTTTAGTCTGCCAGAATATTTGGTCAACAAGAGCAAACAGAGAGCGCATGTGCCTCCACCAAGGCACAACATTCGCTCACACATATGGGTCCCTTGTGAAAAATGAGATAGAACAACACAAAATGTGTCATAAAATCCTTGATCTGCATCTGATCCGGATCATATTTTAAAAAATGATAGACAGTTATACTGTGCATCTTATCTGAACATTTCAGGGTTTGAGCTTCATTTTAGGCCAGTTATAGGAGAAAATGTGTTAAATGGGGTTTTCAGTGTTAATTTGTTACACAAAAAGTGCAATATTGCACTTATGTAGGTAACCACATTACATCTACATCATATACACACTTAAACACAGATATCTTTCTGTCTTTTTAGATTATGGTGGTAAATCAATTCAAGAACATATATTCTTGTATATTATTTCACAATATCATAATGAGGTATGTATCTTTTATAATTTTTCACAAAGACATGATTTGAAAAGTGTTAGTAGTGGTTGTAGATAGAGGACTGGGTGCTCATAGGCAGCAAGTAGTTTTTGCCTTGGTGAACTTTAGATGGGAGGAAGAGAGAGCGATTAACACACATCTACAAAAAGAAAAAGTTGGGGACAGTTTGTAAAATCAAATTTAAAGCTGGAAATAGTGATGTGTAAATCAGCTGTGTCCTGCATTACACTGAAAACACAGCAGCACATTATTTGATGTGATACCTCCACCAATTTTATTCTTTGTTCAAAATAAACTCACTTCAATTCTGATACCTGCAACACATTCCAGCAAAAGTTAGGACTGTTGCATTTCAGGCCCAGTAATGAGGTAAAACAATGAAATGAAGACTCCATTTGAAACAGATGATCTCAACAGGTGACTGCATCATGATTTGGTACAAAAGTTGCATCCAGGAAAGGCTGAGCCCTTTAGGGGAAAAGATGGGCCGAGGACCACAAGTACTTTGTATCACACACACACACACACACACACACACACACATTGCGATGGGTAATGATGAGCAGAATGTGTCCATGTATGATAATGAAGTTGGTCAATAGGGCGTGATATTAAGGTATACAAGAGTGAAACAGTGTACTTTGTGGGGGAAATACTTCTCTCTCTCTGGAGTTTTTTTTTTCCCCACAACAGGATAAATTGTGTTGCAGCACTGCTATCCTGTGCGACAGTTTACTGTGTGAGCTTTTCATGTGAGTGAAAATGTGAAAAATGATTTGGGTGTATCAATGGTTTTGCAGGTTTTAACGTTTAGCCTTCACTGACAGTCATTTTCAGTCATGCCACTGGCCACAGATCATATCAGCTGCCACTAACTAAGGTTAAGTCTGTGAGCGGCCCAGTGACAAGCTAAAGTTATACTTGGCTGTAGTCAGACTGAAGCATTCTCAGCAGCTCTGGAGATCAAAGATTCTTTAGCACAGGTAAGAAAGCTGATTAGTAGAATCACCTGCTGCAGAGTTTCTCTTACTGCATGTTAAATATTTTTTTTCCTGTCATTACCATTTCATGCACATATTTTCTTATTGATTGAAATATTTCATTAGTTGTGTTGCCTTATTAGGTTTTTGAATTTAATGTGAATAGCTGTATTGGAAATATGTTTAATGAAAAATGTGTTGAATACATTTCTCCCCACAGTATGGCCCATAATCTCTGAAATGTATTCTGCCATCATTGATTCCTGAAAATAGTGGTACTGTCTTATTGAGACCAACTAAACCACCAAATTCTTGGTTGAGTTGTAGCTCAAACTGCATTTACCCCTCTCAGAAATTTCCTCCAGGTCCTTATATCTTCCCTGCTAGCAGCGGCCCTTTGTGGCAGCTCTTGTATTATTCACCATGCCATTCGTCCCTTATGCCTCTCTCTCTTCACAGTGACATGTCTTTTAACAAGGGGCCTTATTAGGCAGCTCAGGGATGGATTCTCCTCCTGCACAATTATATACTTTTCTACCACACTGGAATGCACCTGCAAATATGCTTTCCTCATTATTCTGTTCTTCATTACAGTCACTCCATATCTCTTGCTTTCCATCTTATCCCTGTCTGCTATTTATCCTTGTTTTTCACTGACCCACTGTGGTGTGTCTCTATCTCCTATGTCCCTCTTCCTTTTTCCATTCTTGTTCTTGGATTTTTACTTCTTTTTCTCTCCTTCTTTCCCTGCCTGTCTTTGCTCTTAGCCATCTTTCAAAAGCCAGCTGTTAAACAATTTTTGAGCAAACCTTTGAAATGGAGCCCAAAATAAAGAACAAATTAACATGTGTGTTACAGGTACAGTAGCTGTTTGCATTAATACAATGAAGTAACCTTCTTAAATGTAGCGCTGTGCCCATCAGAAAACTAACAAGCATGGATGAAAGGTAATGTCAGAATGCAGTAATTCACTTTCATCTGCAGACAAAACCAAAAGCTAAGTTTCTCTGGTGCAATCACATGCAAGAGGACCCAACTGACCCCAGGTCTGCCAGCCAGTGATAAGATTAGCAGCTTTTTTTTTTTTTTTTTATCTTAAGGACTTTATTTAACCTGATTTGAAAATGTTAAGCATTTATATTGTTTGCCAATTATCTTAAACATGCTAAATATGCTTTCCTCTGTAGGGTGTTAAGTGTGAAAAATGCTAAATTGGCAGAATAAATAAAAGATTAAGCAAAGAATGGCTACAGTTGATGCAACCTAACAAAATATCAAAGTAATATAATACATGCTCTGGAATAAAACTGAGAATATAAACCTCTCTTGTGCAATGTTAATGGTCAGTGTTTGTGTCTCTGTCTTAATGAAATACCTGAAGTACATCCTCACAGAACTGCTAGCATGGCTGTAGACTCTGGTCTATAATGAAATTGTTATAGTTACCTTCTCTTTCTGCAGAAAAAAAAGTTAAATTTGCTGTAAAACTGAACCTATTAGCATCATTACTTTTACAGTTCAGAGTGACTGGGATGCTATGCTCTTCGCAGGCGCTCACAGATCTGAGCTTCCATAACAAGAGGTTTTTACTGGCACCTATGACTTTCAACTGGGCAGGTGTTTTACTGATATGTCAGAAATAATATGAAATTGTTTTGATAATCTTTTTCCTAGTGAGCCTTTCTTGTTGAATGGAAGCAGTTTCTGTCCACTGCCTGCTGTCTCTTATTTTTATTTTTATTCCACTCTCCTGCTCAGTCTTCTTTTTTCTTATCAATGTCTGACAAGAGTGACTTGCAGCAGTGTGTGACATGAAAGCAGTTGGAAAACTAATGAAAAAGAATTTGAGGCAGACTCGCTCTCAGTACTGAATAGAGGAAGCAGTGGATTTTTATCAGCTGGTCCACCTGAAATACATTCTTTATGAGATGTTCCAGGCACAACTTTTCAAAGCATTCTTAGGGTTGGATATTACTTGTTACAGCCTCATTAGCAACAGATGCCTTATGATAGAGAATAGAGGTTACAAAGAATAGCAGGCAGATAAAGCCTAATGCATTGTTGTTTACTCCTATGGATAGCATATCATCTACTTCTGTTTTAAATATGTTGTATAAATGTTTGGGCACCGTTTCACATAGGAACACTGCCTTTTCTGTTTCTTAACCAACAGCATTTGACATTCTCTCTCATACACACACTCTGGAATTAAAGAGATAAACTGGCTAAACAGTCAGCTTTTACATCCAGAGCCAATGTAATATAAAATATTCCAGAATGGCACAATAGGTTTAATTGTCCTTTTCTATGCTGTAATGTGTTGGGGAGGCAGCATTAAGAAGAGAAATGTCTCGTGGCTGGCGAGAAAAGCTGGCTCTGTAGTGGGTACAGAGCTGGACTCCCTTACATCCGTAGTGGAGAAGAGGACCCTCAATAAGCTGCTGTCCATCCTGGACCATGTCCATCACCAGAGGAGTTGATTCAGCAGTAGGCTGCTGTTTCTCTCCTGCTCCACAGACAGTTAATGTCTGAGCTTGTTTGTCATTATTGCAGCACAAATTTACTGAATATGCAGCAGTAACAAGGTTTTCAAATATAGACAATATAATTTTGTAGTTAAGTGGTTTTAGTAATAACTATAAAAACCCATAACAGTAACCGGCTAACAGTAAATTGGCTACCATATGAAACCTAGTATTTAGTGCGTGTGTTACATTATTTGGTTCAAATGAAATTTCTCAAAACTTATTTATACTTCCTGGTTTCTGGAAAATGATTTGTGCTGTTTTGTAAAATTAGTTTTGCATAATCTCTCATGCTAATCATTTTTATGTGAAGCACTTTGTAACCATTGGTTGAAAAAGTGCAAAATAAATCAAGCTTTAATTAATCACTTATTTAACCTAGTCTTACTAATATAAAAGGGGTAGATAAATAGTAAAAACACTGTCAGTATAACACAATATATTTCAACAGCAGCACAAGCTGCATCTTCCAAAATGGCCGTTGAATGAATACCTCCCTAAAAACCAAACATCACCTTCATGAAGGTATATTAATTGCAAGAGTGTCGTATTACACTGTATTAGTTTTATTCAGGTGTATGTAATAAAACTGCCAATTGAGTGTACATACACCCAGGTACATTAAATACAAATATCAAAAGAGGAGACAGATAGGACGGACAAGAGATATTCATGATCACATTTAGGGCCATATAAAAATACTTACCTTGTAAGTCTGACTCACACACCACTTCAGTGTCGCTGTCCAAATGTACATTCTCTGTGGAGGGTTGGAAGAGGGAGTGGGAGAGAGGAGAATGACTGTTAATGAACACAATGTATGAGATATTGTTCAATCAATTTGGATAGGAATTTGTGATGAAAGATAATTATTACCCTTAGGATCAATGCTGATGTCATCCAGGGTCTTGCACCCTTGAATTCTGCCAGGCGTCCCTGGTCTAGAGCCGTGAGCACTTTTCTGATTTTAGCAAGCTGGAGGGTGCCCTCAGGAAGTCTGTAGAACTGTCAGTGCACTCTTATGTCATGGCCAAGAAAATCAGCTAACTTTGCTCACTAGAGGAATGGTTTCTGGATGACCCAACTCCTATAAAAATAAAGAACATAAAAAAATAAATATATAAATAACATGTTTTTTTTTAAAAAAAGCATACAAAGGCACATACAGTGGCATTCAAAAGGTTCAGAGATTTCCCCACAACGAAGAGACCTCAATGACTAAAAAATTTGTTCAACATCATCACCGAGGAGATAATATTCAATGCATCACCAATAACCACAGTCACTTATACAAGACTATATGAAATGCAGGTGGTGTTGCTGCTGACATGTCTCCTGTAGCGGAATGAAAGTCAGTTATTTCTGATGAATGCAAATTGCCTCTGATTTCTGCCATACATATGTTGCTAGCTTAAGCACTCCTGTAATCAATAGACTTGATAACAGGCATATGTGATAGTGGGCAGGACTGAATTTACCTGTAACCAAATGCTGGTATAACTGGCAGAGATCAAAGCAAGCTCAAGTTCAACAACTTATATCATACTTGAATTTAATTTAGAGTTTATGGATAGAAAAGAGACATTATATTTTAATGTGAAAAATATGATGCAGCTATCGCAGCCCCCACAATAATAACTGGACGCCTGACTGCTGTGTGTGAGAGAAACTGGTCAAATTGTGATGATGAGTTCAACATCATTATTCAATAGTTTACTTAAGTAAAAGTACTAAAGTAAAATAAAAAAAAGGATAAAATCTTCACTGTGGAATGTCATAATATTACATACAGTACAATTATATTGTACTATGGTTACTGAATAGTCACATTGTGTTGAGATGAAGCATTGATGTTGCACAGGGCTGGACCTGATTTAATCTAAACTGATTTAATTTATTATTATTAATTTATCCTATAACACTGCATCACTTTTTACATAATGACAGCATGTTGTCTATGAAGAGTCATATTCTGAAAAATAACCAGTTATCAGCTTCTCAAAATAACAGTGGAGCAAAAAGGAAACACAAATGACCTTAAAGGGGAATAAATGGGCATTTTTACTTAAAATTGTATTTAAATAAATAGGCTAGTGGTTAAGGCGCAGCGCTCTTGCCACTGCGCCCTGGGTTTGAATCAGGGTTGCATTAGGAAGGGCATCCAGCGTAAAACTGCCAAATGTCAACACGCGAGTCGTCAGTGTGATGATTTGCTGTGGCGACCCCTAAACGGGAAAAGCCGAAAGTGACTTTCTTTCATACTGAGCATCCACCTGTGACCAAGAAGGAGAGGAAGACCAATAAAGAAGTAGAATGTAAATAAATAACATCCAAGACTTTACACAAACTTAATAAATAAGATGTTAGTGATGGGGCAGCTCTGACATGGAGGGGTAACATTTATTTAGTGTTTAAAATGATTATCATCATAATGTTTTGTGAACTTGTTCATTTCTCAGTCCATCATAAATGACATGTATTTAAGTCAAACAAAGTTCCTTGTGTTTTTCAAGAGGCTGGAGACTAATTTGTTTTTACTGCAACTGTAAAAGGTGATTTTTTGATAGTGTAGATGTAAACTATGAGGTGTTTCTAATGTTTAGTCCACCCTCACTGATACAACATAACACCTCCCTATGTAACACAGTACCAGGCCCGCTGTGTGTCTTGCTCATGCCTAGGACAAGATCTCGACACAGCAGCCCCCCAACACACACACATACACACTTGTGACAGCAGCAGTTTCAAATCCTCAGTACCTCATCATCTTTGTTTAACTTAGACACATGATTAACAAGGTGCAGCTGGGGCTGCAAAGGATAAGTGGATGTATCCTCAGAATTTATATTAAAGGAAGAGCGCACTCAGCATTTGGACCCTGGGATAGACCTTGTAAATCCATTATATGACAGATCTGTAACTGGTAAAAGTGGTGTGCTGGAAGATACAAATTGACTTTGTCTCTCCTCACTCCATCTTCATCTAAGATGGTATCTTCCAGCTTCTGACTGAACATACCTGATCCAGGTAATCAGCAGCAGGTAGGCCAGGGATAGTTGGAAAACAAGCAGGGCAGAAGCCCTCAAGGACCGGATTGCCCACCCCGGTTTAAAGTGTTGATAGAATGACATGTATTTGCAAATGCCACTATTTTCCTCTGAAATTTAAGACTAACCCAGCAAGAAAACACACTCTCAAAACAGGACAAATTATGTAGAGTGCTAAACCATACCTCTTTCATGTGGCTTGGCTTCTCTGAATGTAAAGACAGAATTTATAGCATTTTCTTTGCCAAATTTATGTTATAGAATGATGAATTGACTACTTGGCACACAGCCACAGACAGTGGTTCATTTGGCTTTGTCTAGCACAATCTTTTCTCTGTGCTGACAAGCCCTTTTAAATATGAGACTAAAGCAAGTGCTCAT
The DNA here is from genome assembly GCF_001952655.1 of Monopterus albus. Lineage (NCBI taxonomy): Eukaryota > Metazoa > Chordata > Actinopteri > Synbranchiformes > Synbranchidae > Monopterus > Monopterus albus. The sequence goes on along the minus strand of NW_018127991.1, from coordinate 21,484 downwards.
AATTTCACTTGCTCTCTTTGGCTCTCTTTACAATGGTACATTTTTAATAAAAACAACTAATGTTTAATTTTATTTATTTTCTTTCTTTTATGTCTTGACTGATTCTTTACTATTTTTTGTTTCTGTCTCCTCTGATAACAGGGAAAATACTTGAGAGCTCTGACACAGCCATACTTTAGCCTCTAATTTGTAGAGGGAACATTTAATCTCAGCGAGGTAATAAATGTGCCATTGCTTTATACGGTTCCCAGGTTCACCTGTAAAACAAAATAACTTTGTCCCATTTTGATGTGAGCGGAGCAATAAAAAAGTAGTCTATACAGTAACTGCTCAAAATAACTAAATGCATAATGGGCACAGATGGCAGCACACATTTTTGTGGAGTGGACATGGTAATGGCAGAAAGTGCAGACTACAAGGACAACTAACAGACTCAGGGTTATGTTTTCCTAACAGTGCAAAGCAAAGCAGCTGCAAACACAGTGTATATGCAGTTTCCTTAGGTGCAAGTGTATTTTTTATCCATTGGTGGTGTTTTCCTGCCACGAATTAATGCACTTATGCTGAGGTGGGAGTAAAAGTGCAGCTGAGGCGGTGTTTCTGTTGATTAGGGAACACAGTGCAATTTTGACCCAAAATTACATTAGCGTGGGGACATGCTCAGATCTTCTTTTGTTGCACATGCAGGTTCCTTGCAATTTTCCTAAAACATCTGTACCAGTCTATGCTATGAGGCACAAGAACAGGTACCCAAATGTACTTACTGGCCACACCAAGTTAAAATAAACCCTTAAATCCAGAACTGTGAATAATTTATTGTGACATTTTCTGAATTATAAAATGTGTAATAAATTATTTTCAATTAAAATAAAAACACGTCTTCAGTAAGTGGCCATAAATATTAATATGGTCAAACAGGGTTGTCGCTCATCAGAATGTACTGCTGAGCTGAGGAGCTGATCTCCAGCTGGTCTGAGAATCACAGCTCTGACACCGAATCAACGTACAGTACAATACTTACACATAGGTGCAAAATTAACATATGAAAGCAGTCATGATAACAAATACCCTTCAGTGTCAATGTCAATCTTGTTACAGGCTTTACTGACAGCAGATAAAGTCAGTCCAGCCTCATTAAGTCCTCGTTTGTCCTCAAGCGATCAAGTTTTAGAAAGACAGTCCTTCATCACTGCCACAGGGATATACGTTGTTTTTATTTTTTGCATTCTATGATGGCTTGATCCTGACAATGTAGCAGTAAGTGTAGATAAAGTGGGCGATGTATCTTTAACAGGCTGCACATTCCCATGGTCCACAGTCAATTTCTGGCAGTACAACCCCACCACCCCCCGCCCCACACTCCTGAAATACATTACTTAAAGTTGCTTAAATCATTTAGCTCTCACTTTACTGACTGTGGTCCTTGTCTAGCAGACTTTGTCAGTAAGCTTCTAGAGTCATGAGGATGCACAAATGATCTTTACTGTGCTACTTTCTGATGTGAGCAGGTCTTTGAACAAGCCATTCTTGGCCATTTCTTTAGTAAAAAGCAAGGAGTCAATATGAGTTGAGATATAAGTAAGGTTACTGCCATATAGTTGATTAGTTATTGGCAAAAGGAAGCTCATTTCGGTGATTACCTAAAACATTGTGTCTACTGTCTGCTGAAGTGATTACTGTCTCCACAATGTCCCTTTTGTGTTCTTTCTTTCTCCCAAGAACACTTTTGCTTAAGCTCTTTATCATTTAGCTTTTGTTTAGGATTATTTCCTTCATTATGTGTGCAATTTTTTGTTTTTCCTTTCCAACCTCTTTTGCTGAAACAGATCCTTTGAACCATAGACATCAGTAATTGCAGTAATTAACACTATGCTGTCGCAATAACATTAATGATATAATGATATTTAAAACTGGGTCTTTTTCACATGCTGACATTTTGGATTGTCATTTTAGTAAAAACACAGGTATAACTGATAAGGTTAATGATGGCTCTGCTCAAGTGTTTCCGTAAGTCATGACAGTCTGACAGTGAGCCAGTATGAAAAATGGCATCATTATATGGTGAGAACTGATTAATGAGTAATGATTACCCTGGCTTAAGAGGAAAGTGCAGAAACAGTATTTTTGTATCCTGAAGTGAAGAAGTAGTGCATATATTGTATAAAATTGACCTTTACCGGTCCTGGATGTGAATTCACAATTTTATCCTCTGACTTGCAGGTCTTTAATATTGTAAACTATAGACAACAACATTACACATCACACACTCAAGGAAACAGTGGCTCTTAAAAAATCTCCACAGTGTGACAGTGTATTTGTTCCAACAATGTATCTGTGCTATGACCATTAATAAATCATGGAAAGAAGCTCCTTCAAACAAACATCACTTTACCCGTCCTGCACATACAACTAACTGTAACGTAACAATATCTGCAGACTGGTGTACGAACAACTACTGGGGCTCATGCACACCACTCTGGCCTAGCCATGAACTCGGTTTCTGTGTGTGTGTGTGTGTGGCACCACATAACAAGATAGCAGGGACTATTTTTCCTGTGTGTGTGTTGTAGACTCAGGCATACTGAAGTGTGGCTGCAGCATCATGTCTGACAAAGATTCTGTTTACATCCTTCTCCTCTCTTTTCTCATACATCCTGTCTGTTAACCATCACATGCACTCAAAGCATGTTCAAAATATCATTTAGTCAGGACTGAGCTCATTTTGTGAGAGCAGTAACTCTTGATCTTCATCCCATGCTGACTGAAGTTTGTGCATGTTGTAAGAGAGATACCAAGCCAACATATGACCTCACTCTTTTATAAACAGAATTTCATAGCATGTTTATCTGAAGAGAGAAAATTACTGTGACAAAATTATGTTGGTGTAATTACATTATGTATAATCAAAATTATTACAATTGAATGTGCTTTGATTTGCTTGTGATAGGCAGAGAAACCCATCAACCAGAAATGCATGATTGTTACACCTTACTGCCTTCATCTTGACTCATACAAGGCATTTAGTGGGTGAGCTCAGGATGGGGGTTATGCAGTCCCGTTTCTGAATATTAGTCAAAAGGTGTGCAGCAGCATTCTGAACTAGCTGAAGATGAAAAAAGGGAGACTTGCAAAATCCCTAAGTATGGTGCATAGCAACAGTCTGACCTAGAACTAATGAATGCATGAGTAGCCTTCTCAAATCCTGAAAGAAGAGAAGGTGCATGATTTTAGAAAGCAAATGCAGCTGGAAAAAGTTTTAGCAAAAATAATTAACTTTAACAATAGAATCTATCTATTAATCCATCTTAAGGGCGCTGTCAAAGATCACACCAAGATTTCTTACCTTTTGCTTCAGGTAAGCAGCCAGGGGACCCAGATCACAATCAGACAAGCTGCCAGGGCTTCCTATCAACAAGCATTCTGTTTTACTCTTATTGATATAAAAAAAACAGTTTTTATATTGCACAAACAATCAATGAGGAATGATAATTGGAAGCTATTCTTTCCCATAATTGGCAAATAGATATTGAGTATTGAGTATTGTCCATGTAACAGTGAAATGACAACCCATATTTTCTAAAAATTGAACACACTAGAAGCAATCACAAATTAAATAAGACAGGGCCAAGAATAGAACCTTGGGGAACCCCTGATGTAAGAGGAGCAACAGAGGAGAAGTTCTCGATACATATAGGGGGTCGATACATATAGGGTCTGGGCCCCCTGGTTCGACATCTGAAGTTGACTATAAAAAACTTAGGGGTGATGTTTGATGGCAACTTAAGATTTGACAAGCAAATCAACTCAGTTGTGAAATCTAGCTTCTTCCATCTCGGGTTGTTAAGCAAGGTCAAGTCATTCCTTTCTTTTAATGATTTTGAGATTGTAGTCCATGCTTTTAACTGTTAACCAGTCCTCCCTCTCTCATCTTCAGATGGTTCAAAATGCTGCTGCTCATCTTTTGACAAGTACTGTACAATAAAATTTGAGCATATAACCCCGGTTCTGGCTTCTCTTCACTGGCTTCCAGTCCATTTTAGAATTGATTTTAAGTTACTGATTTTGTTTGTTTTTAAGGCTCTTAATGGTTTGGTACCATCTTACCTCACAGATCTTCAAGCCAGTTTCTTTTAGAAACTAGGACCAGATATAAATGCTGGGGTGACTGTGCTTTTACTGTTGCAGCCCCTACATTGTGGAATAGTCTAACTTTTAATGTTAGACCATCTACTGACCTGACTACTTTAAAATCCTTGCTTAAAACATACTTATTTGTCTTGGCTTTTAATGCACAGTAGGGGCTGATGCATTCCTTTTAATTTTAATTTATTGAATGTATGTCATCTGTGTGTCTGTGTTATTGTGCTCTTTTATTTTTGCACTGATCTTATTTATTCTATTTTAGTTATGTATTGTGATTTTATCCTGCCATGTAAAGTAGACAGATAGATAAGATAATCCTTTATTGCCATTGTAACACGTACAACGAAATTTTAGTGACCTCCAGACAGTACAGCAATAGAAAAAAAACACAACATATGAAATAAGACTATATAAAAAACTTAACCACTAGAAAAATGAATTAAACAACAGACCTCCCATGACCCCAACTGCTGTTGGATAAAAACTATTCTTGAATCTAATGGTCCTTGATTTGATTGCTCTGAACCATTTACCTGACGGCAGCAGTTCAAAGAGTGAACATCCTGGGTGTGAAGTGTCCTCAATGATGTTCTGAGCTTTTTTGAGGCACTGGGAACTGTGTAGTTCTTCCAGATTAAGGAGAGGTCAGCCAATGATCTCCTGGGCCATATTAATGACCCTCTGGAGCATTTTCCTCTGAGCTACTGTGCTGCTGCTGCTGTACCATACACATATACAGCATGTAAGGATGCTCTCAATGGAGCACTGATACAAGGACACCAGCAGTCTCTGGGAGATGTTGTTCTTCCTGATCACCCATAGGAAGTACAGTCTCTGCTAAGCGCCACCTGCACACATTATACTGTAACACATGCCATGCTATGGGACAAATGACGAACAGTCATGGTGAAGTGGCCACTTATTGTGGCAAAGAGTGACATTTTGAATGCCTACATCTGTAAGCGCAGTATGTGCAAGCTGCCCTCATTGTTGTATATATCCACCAGGTGAAGCAGTGTTTGCTGTAGTTTACTGCAGAGGCCGACTGATAATTTGATCCTTCAGATAATGTCCAGAACTGCTGGTGGTTGAATACAGTAGGAGGTGTGGACCAAGCTGAGGTGCTTGGTTGACAGTGGCTGCCTGTATATTAATCAGTGTCTGTGTCTGTCACGGTAATAACTATTTCATTATGCTTACATGCTCAGACCTCATATGCCTTTTGAGACCTTCTGCAACTGACAGTTATTGCATTATGTCTACATTTTTTTCATTGTTAAATCAAGGTTGTCATCTCTACGCTATAGAAAAGAGACAGTCACTCTCAGGCTCGGTTTCTCTTTTATGCTCTCCTGAATAGAACCTCTGACTTTTTCACATTTCAGGGCCAGTCTTGGCCCACAAGACACATTCTCTCTTATAAAGAATACACTCCTATATTGCTTATGCAACTAACATGCAAATGGTGATATGTTTTGTAGTGAATGTATTTGATTGTTAATTATACTCCAATGCAATATAACATCATTTCTTGAATGAATGAAAGTGCTGCATTTTCCTACACCACAGCAGCAGACAAAACGTGAGAAGGGAGTATGGCGGAGGCACAATGGACACTGCTGTCACATCAGCAGCTAGAGGGCGGTCCCCTTTAAGAGTCTGCTCTGATGTTGAATTTGAAGCCATGCAGAGTAGGCAGTTTAGACTTTGGTTGTGGACACACAATATATCTACAGATATTGTGGAAATTTAAAAATTTTTATTTGTTTTTATTCCTTGTATTTACTTAATTTCACTATATTTGTTTAATATTGATGTGTACAAGGCTCACAATGGGGATATACAGTGGGTTGAGATGAGAAAGTTGACTGTGAGGTGACCTGGCTAGTCTAAGCAAGCAAGAGAGAGAGAAAAAGCTTATCAGTCTGTTGTTTGGATGGCTGCTCAGACTAAGCAGAGAGGCTGAGACATCATTCAAGGTCACCAGCCATAGTTAGACAGGCGAGGCATTTTTTGATGTTATTTTGAGAATCTTTAATTTTGCTTGTTTGTTTGTCAGAAGACAGTACACAGATCATTAATTTGTTGTGTGGCCTCAAAATGTCATCTGTGATTATTTGCTTGTTACCATATAATCAAATTAATATTGTCTGAGTGTCATCTTATGACAGATTAATGTCACATTAATGGTTTTGACATATAATGTTTTGATATCATTTGTTTGTGATCTATTTGTCACCTCGGTAGTCTGAAGTGCACAATTATTCAGAGACGTGTCAAGAAGGCCTTGTTTGCTCATTAGTGATGCCAGTCACATAACCTGAATCTGTCAGCTTGTCATTTGTCACTTGCATGATTATTAAAGGTCACTTCTTTTGTTTTTATTTTTAAAACTAATACTTAGCAAGAAACAATGGCATATTAAGGAGTTTAGATTTGTACTGACAAGATAAAACAATGATATTTTAAAATATGACTATATGTTATCAAAATATTATGGTCTTTCAATAAAAAAAGGGGCCAAGAGAGAAAGGTGCAGTAAAGTAAGCCTTGATGAGGAGGGGCCGAGCAAAAGTATATAAAGAGGTGTTTAGTGCTTTCTGTTTGTACTGATTTGAATCAGAAACAGATTTGTTGTCATTTGTAAACTTTGCAATAAATTTTAAGCCTTGCTTCAGACTGAAGAGACCTTAAGTGGTTTCTTTAACCAGAGATAAAGGAAACACTGCAGGTGAGAACTAAACTCATATGGGCCTGGGGAAAGTTCTCCTGCAATATCTTTAGTATTTTCACTGCTTCACTTCTTATGCTCTTGTTCCTCCACAGGTTGATCTGTGTGATGATGCCTTTGCAGCACAGCTGAAGTGTCAGTGTGTGTTCTTTAGTATGTGTGTGAGTGTGCATGCACACGTGGTAGCGCACTTCATTTGGTGTGTTTGTTGGATTACACCACCATTATGCATCATTTTTAGTTTACGAAGCAGGAACTGCCCCTGATTTAAATGGTAGTAAGAAGCACAGCAGAACTTTCTGGTGCAACCTCACCCGTTACCAAGGTGCACAAATTAAGGGAAAAAGAATAGAGAGCAAAAAGACTTGTAATACTTGCAGTATTTTAGAGCAACTTTAATGCAAAGAACTATAAACAGTGGTGATGTGCTGTGTTGCCAGACTTTTTGCTCTCTAGTAAGAGCAGAATTCCCAGTCCGCTGGTTCTCAGCTGGAAAATCCACTGGAGCACTGCACCGGCCCCAGTATAAGCACGACCCCACCTTCTGCCAACAACAGGCTACAAGGAAGCGTTCCCACAGTTGCAAGCTTTATATCAGGGGTTCTCAAACATAATTTTCAAAGGTCACAATCTGATTTTCAAGGTCAAAGGTCTGGAATGACTAGTAATAAGCAAATGACTTTTATTAAACTTGCTTATACAACCTCAAGTCAGAAAAACTTGGTATGGTATGTAAAATAGTGATTTGTAAATCATCTGTGTCCTGTATTACATTGAAAACAATACAGCAGTGCATTATTTGATGTGATACCTCATCAATTTAATTTTTTGTTCAAAGCTCATTTCAATTCTGATCCCTGCAACATATTCCAACAAAAGTCGTTACAGCTGCATTTCAGGCCCAGTAATGAGGTAAAACAATGAAAAGGTGATTCCATTTGAAACAGCTTATCTCAGCAGGTGACTGCATCATGAAGTGGCATCCAGGAAAGGCCGAGCCCTTTGGGAGCAAAGACGGGCAGAGGACCGCCAGTTTGCCAACATACAGGCTGTGTGAGAAAATTAGTGAAATGTTTAAAAACAATGTTCCTTAAAGGAAGATTGGAAGGGATGTGTCAGAAGTGTTACACATATTCTGACCCTCTCAAATATGTAACCAGGGAGGACAAAAATAGAGTGGAACATCTTAATGTAATGTAGTCCAGTACAACACCACCTTATTGTCACCTCAGTAATAAACATATAATTGAATTTATATATTTATGACAATTTCATCAAAAACTGAAACATCTAAACTTCATAAGCACAGATGTTAAGTTAGAAGTGTTGTATTGAATTGCATACCATTGCAAGTGTTCCTAATAAATTGGCCTGTGAGTGAATGCTCAAATGAAAGGCAGTCTGAAATAAAAACATTGAAGCATGGTGGAAAAAATGCCACTGTCTGACTGTCTGAGGCTTCAGTAGCTCTCTCTTGCTGTGTCATAGATCTAACAAACAACTTGTTTGTTGATTCATAGGAAGATTTTAACAGTTGAAGTTTTGCTGTCCTCACCTCTGTGTTCTCAGTCTCTGTGCAAGTCAAGTCAAGAATCTTTATTATCATTATGCATAGCACAACGGATTTTTTTCCAGCAGCTCTTGGCTTAAAAGATACATTATTTAATTGACACAAAATTGTATAAGTCAAGGGCCTTGTGCTGGACTGGGACAAAATGAAAACATATTGCTCTGCCCACTCATTTTTGAAAACTTGGTTTTCTTGGTCAACTTTTCTTTTCCTTGTGCATTTAGATAGTGACATCCTCACTACAATGGCAACATAAGACAGTGTTGATGAGAGGGAGCCATCTGAACTGAATGAGCTACAGAGGTGCTGTTCAAAAGCAATCTGCATGTTGTACTCATGCCAAGCTGTGCAGGGGTCACACTATTATGAGAAAATACAGTGTGTTGTTATAATGTCAAAATAGCCTACAGTATGGCATTAGAATGAGAGAACATGAGAAATGTTTTAACATTAAAGTATCTCATAAAAACAAGCAAAGTATCTTGTTATAATGAAAAAAAACTCCTCATTAAAACAAGATTTATGCTGCCATAGGCAGTTCTTGTGCATTCTATGAAATATAATCCTGCAGGGGCCACTGATATTCATTATAGACAACTCCTGCATCACTTTGCAGACTTGGATGATTTCCTGCATGCAAACAGCTGAGCTTCAACTTCAAAGTGTTTATTTGTCATATGCACATTTAGGAAACGTGTTTCCCTGTACAATGAAATTCTTACTTTGCCGTCCACATGAATGCCACAAAATACAAATGAAATATAAAGTAGATAAATAAATAACACAAAATCTAGGACACTTTAGGCAGCAACAAATGCAGCAATATAATAAAAGAATATAATAGAGAATGTATGCTGCATGGGAGCAGCATGTGCAGCAGTCTACAGTCATTGTGCAATCATCCATGTGCAAACTGAGAATGTAAACAGTACAT
>NW_018127991.1:1977-10825 GCF_001952655.1 Monopterus albus | reverse complement strand
TTGAGGTCATCCGGCAGGCTGTCTGTGGAGCTGATGATGCTGGTGGTGGTCCTGTAGTCTGTGATGTGCTGCAGGCCTTGCCACATCCGTCCGAAGTCAGCAGTAGAATAGAAGCTGTTACACAATGATTCACACTTTACACAGTGAAACCAATTGGAACAAAATGGTTGTGGTCAAGAGGAGCCCAGCGCTGGCACCAGTAATTAATGGATTTTAAAATGAACATTTGAGTGCAAAGCAGTGTAATGCATTAAAAAAGTATTGGAGTATTGGAGTTGTTTATTTCACCCAGTGTTAACATGATATAACTTCAAAGAAGGGTTGAAACAAGGTTATGTACAGTAGCCTACTGTCTATAATGCAGGAGAAATTATTATTTGTTGTAATTAAGCAAGGGTGAATTTCCCCAGTGTGGGACTTTTTTTTTTGCATTTTGGAGTTCAGGAATGTACTAAGATGTGAAGCCAGTATATTAAACCCACCCCCAGTAGGCTCCCATTCTGAAATCCCCAATATGTATCCTAGCAAAACCAAAAGACAAAATGCAGATATAAGCTTTCACCTAATCTGACTGCCATTACATTATTATCAGAGGTGTGGTGATATTTGATGAAGTACCAGAGCACACCTATGACATGCATGCATGCATGTGGATGGTTAAGTTGTAGCCTGTTTTGAGGGCCATGTAAACACTTTTCTGGCTATGTGACAACTGCAATTGCCCACACAATAAAATGTTAGACTGACTTAGAATAAAAATGTGAATAAGTAGCCATTTTGTTACAGGGTGAATTTTGTAGCCATAACTAGGGTGTCATCTCCCCGGGGGGACAGGTTCCACCCAAGGTAAGGCTTTTTATAAAGGGTTAACCAACAATCACCTGCAGTATGCTTGCTTCTCCTAAGGGACTACCATCAATTTCACTGTGCAAGGTCTTAGAGGGCTGCTTGCCCAGAATACACAGTACATGACAATATTAAATGATGCATCTGTGTTATGTGTTTTCTTGTCTACTCATATGTTAGTCTCTATACTAGTGTGTGTGTGTGTGTGTGTGTGTGTGTGTGTGTGTGTGTGTGTGTGTGTGTGTGTGTGTGTGAATCAATGCTGCTGAAATTGAACGTGAACCCTTACTGTAGTAATTGCCAGGAATCATTCCGGCCAGAAAACCCCATCCTCATCAACTTTTTAAATTGGATTTTACCCTCTGCCTCACTTTGTTGTTGTTTTAGCAACATTTCAGTTAGACATATGTGACAGAAATAGACGATGCTCAGAGCTCAACGGAATTTCATACTACTGTGTATGCGTAGACAAAAAGGACAACAAGCTATGGTAGCCAGCTTGGATCCAAACTAATGGATTTTTTTTTAGTTAACTAAGGTGTTGACATACATAAACTGGCACACACCAGCATAGTATTATGCCTCACATTGCACACACACAAATGGTGGATACAAGTACACAAATACAAACCAGGAAATTATGAAAAAATGTACTTTTTTGGGTGAGAAATAACTGAGTGACTTCTGACAATCACAGCATTACAAAGGCTTTATTTAGAACTACTTCATTATAATTGTGTAAAAAACTGTTTTAAAGGGTGCATTCAAGAATTCTAAACATAATATGAATAAAGCTTTTTTAATTGAATTACTTTCAGACAAATCCATAGGATAAACATGTTAACTGAGACCTAAGACAAGTTCATTCCTAAGCCCAGTTCGTTGGTGTTCATTATGGAAAATGCGGTCCAGGTGTAATTCCAGTATGAGCACATCCTAATTCTTTGTATTAGAAAGAAAAGGAGTTTGTTAATATGACATCTGTGGAGTAGTAAAAAAATCTGTTTTAATTGATTTCAGTATGTAAACTTGTGACATCAACTGTAAAGTAATTCACATTCTAAGTAAGTCACAGTCTTTCACACTTTGGTGTGTTGTTATAATGTGCAGCTGCAGCTCCCACAGCCCCCCACCCTGCTTTTCTGGACTTTATGATATTATTTTATAATTTGCCGCTGCGTACAATAAAAGTAGGGCTTTCTCATGGGGAACGGGGGCAGGGGGACACCTCCACAGGCTATGTTTGACATATCAAAAGATTTTTTATTATTATAAATGGAAATCTCAAGTGCTATGTTTAAACTGGCCCGCAAGACAGATGGAATTTCATTAAGATTTCAGCAATCGAATTAGATGAATGCTTCAATCCATGAGAGAGACCAAGACCTCACACACTTCGTGGCCAAGCGTGAAGCTTCTCACTTGGGGCTCTGCCTTTTTTGCCCCTTGGTTGTGTGTGGACAACAGGATTTTGCACCTCTTGGATGTGTGGAGACAGAGGCTTTCAGCAGCTTGTGTCTGCGTGTAGCTAGGAATAAAAAATAGAAGGTGAGATTTTTTTTAATTAAAATAAATTAATATTCAAGGAAGATTTGTGTCTTCTTATAGCAGAAAAAAATTGTGTGACAGAGAATAGATATTTTAAAAAGGACTTGTTTAATTAATATTTAAAGGAGATTATTTTCTCATTCTTCAACTGCAAGTGAATATCTTTAAAAAACTGAGGTGAGTAACCACTGGTGGCTGTCTTCAGTAAAGTTTAACAACAGTTTAAAATCAGTAGTGGTGACATTTGTTTATAACTGAATGAAGTAAAATTGTCTGCTGTTTAATTATTTAAGAACACAGCATTTTCCTCTATAACATCATCGAGCGTTTGAGAACGCCATTAAAAACAGCATCCGTGACATTTGTGTTTAACTGAATAAGGTAAGAGTCTTTCCCCAAAATGTTTTTGTTTATTTATTTCACTCCACTAAACATCATTTTCTCTTGCTCTTGTAAACAGTCCTCAGCAGCCAGTGAATGGGGCCGTCACAAACCTGGAAATACACAGAGTGTTTTTGCCGCAGACAACAACTTCACAAACTTTTGTAGGAACGCAAAATGGTAAGAATACGGAAAATAAGCAAAAGATCTCTTTTCCTTCTACACAGTGTTGATCGGTGGTGGTGCTCCAACACAGGGTTCAGGTGTGGCCACAAGAAGCTGTCTCGCATTAGGCTCAATTACAGCTGGTTCTATTTAACCTCTGGACCAGACCTTCTTGGGTGCTAGTCCATTAAGGAGCCTACTCCTGAACTCTTGGCTCTGTGTCTTTGAATTCATCTCCTGTGGCTCAAATTTCTCTGCTAAGCTATACAAGACGATCTGCATTCAACCTTTGTGAGTACAGCTGTCCTACAATCTTTCTCCCTAGAGTACTTCTGCTGTCTTGTTGGTGTTGTGCTTCTGGCTACACATCACGCATATTCTGTGTTCTCACCTGTGACGACAAGCAGCCTTCTCCTACAGAATTGCCAGTATATTCTCTTGCCTGTCTACTGTCTTTGCTTCTGGCTACACACCAAGCTCATTCAGTGTACTGACCTATAACACTGATATGCAGTCCACTCCTGCAGAATCGTCAGTATCTTCTCCTGCCTGTTAGCTTGCTGTCTTGTCGGCTGACTGCTTCTGGCTACGCACCTCATTCATCAGTGCTCACTCCTGCTAAGCTGGCAAGCAGACTCCCCTGCAGAATTTCCCTGTGTATTCACCCGTCTGTATGGTCATCAGTCCTCCTCAGTCAGTTCTCCATGTTCATCAGTGTTCACCCCTGAGATGCAGACAAGCAGTGTTCAAGAGTTTCACTCCTCGCTTGTGACCCAGACAAAGTAAAGCACTCTCAGGGTCAATTTGTGGGTTGTCCTGCCAGCTAGTCAAACCAAACCAGCCACTAGTCAACCACCTACCTTTGGTCTCTGGTTCTCCTGGTGCTTGCCGTTCTCCTGCCGACTCACCTGCATGCCCTGGCTCTTCTGGTCCTCCCGGTCCCTGCCATCTCCTCCCAACTCACCTGTACGCCCCGGTTCTTCTGGCTCCTGGTGCCTGCCATCTCCTGCCACTGACCTGCACGCCCTGGTCCTCCTGGGGTGCACCACCCGACCTACCTACATGTGCCCACAACCTTGAGATACTGCTGGTGCCTGGCTGGCCTCATCTTCTCTCCTTCCCTTGACCTGGCCTTGAGCAGTTTCCACTAGAACCTGACCAGCCATCACAGCCCGACGAACTCTGTTTTTGCTGTATCAAATTACCTATTAAAGAAAGAAACTATGTGCACCCCAACCTTTACCAGCCTTCTGAGTTGAATTACTTGTCTCTCTCACTTGGTTCCACCGAGCATAACAGTTTCCCACTTGCAGCACAGCCTCTGCCTTGATTACTCTCTCACATCTCCATGTTCTTCCCTCCTTTCCCTTTTTCAGTACAGAGGCAAACATCACTGATGAAAAGCTTTCAGAATAACAGCCTTGTTTCCTTCTATCTTAATAATGATGGTGTGGTATTTTAAGTGTCTGAATTAACCCATAGTTTGTATGTCTCTTAAGTTAAAAATCATGATCAGGTCATGAAGTTGTTAGGTGTCAAAAGTGTTAATTCAAACTGCAAGTGCACCAGTTTTCCCTTTAGCACCCAGATTTTTCCATATTTCTCTCCTCCACCCATTGCCTACAGGGTCTTTCCCTTCCTTTCTCTTCAAAACTTCAAGGTCGAGAATTACTCAGATACTACTGCTTTTTTTTCTGAAATTTGAATCTCTGCCCTTTTGTGTGTTAGAAGGAATGTGAGACAAATACACAATAATGTGCTCTCTCGCAGTAACAAATGACTTGAAGTGGTGAAGAACTTCCCTGTGCCAAAGCGATTCTAGCAGTCATATATCAAAGGTGGACAGTTGGCTTTAATTGAAGAGCAATTCTTTTCAGAGAAGAGGGGATGGAACATGAATAGCAATGCACTAGAGAACTACAGGTTTCAGGCCAGCAGATGAATGCCTTTTTGATGTGTTTACAGTGCTGGTTTAAGTGTGAAACAATGATACCAAGAAAAGTTAAGAAAATGTTTTTTAAAAAAGATCCATGCAGGATATATTTAAATCCAAGGACATTGTGAAAGGTGAACCGAAACACCTGGCATAGTTTATTCAATTGCCCATAGTATGCCCATTTTGCTCTTTTCCAGCCGTTTAATATTTAATCTTGAGTACCTCTAGATTAGCTTTGCACCCATCAGAACTCCAAACAGTGTAATTATTTCAAAATGATAAAACCTGAGGGCCTCTTCCTGAAAACGAGAGGATAGTTTGTGAATGTGCACAACTCCTACTGCTGGTTTTGTGTCAAAATCTGTTTTCCCTAACATTATCCTAACCACAACCACTTGGGGGACTACATGAAACCAAGTTTTGAACAGAGGAAAAATATCTTGAGGGGGGGACACTACAAGGCAAGTCCAGTCAGGAAACCAGCACAATGCATAAAAAAAAAAACATTGACAAATAAGTTACGTTTTTGACTGACAATGCCTCATAATCTACCTGACATGTTCAAGCGAGAATATGAAAGTGGACAGCACGACGACCTGCAACAGCATTAATATATTTGAAGTTCTTCTCCATTGATAGGTAAACAACGGTATATGTACTGATCAAAAGAGATGTGTAACACTGTAAACAAAGTGGGCAATTGAAAAACCCCATATTTTAACTGGCATAATGCAGACATAGTAACTTCTCCAGCCTTACAACAATTCTCTACAGAAACAATGCATTAACAATGTGTTTTTTTTCCTAAGAGTAGTGGAAACATCACTCCCTTTCAAGTAGCCCCAAGGTTGGTAAATCCAACTGATGATTGTTGCTTCTTCTCCCACAAATCCCTCGTGTTATAAGTGACCAAATTCCCAGAGTGACAATAACATCGTGGATTATTAGAATCCTCTTGCCAACCCCCAACACATCACATGCAGCATACACGCTGGCCTCAAGCAGTCAAAACAAACAGGCACTGTTTTCAATACTTGTATAAACTGAGTTACTTCTGTATAGAAGTACTAGAGCATACAATATGTACACCTCATTTTTTGAGTTTTAGGTCACATTTAAGATGATAATTGTTTTGCAATTTTGGTGACTAATGGCATTGTTACATTTTGGGGCAACCAGATATTATCAGGCACATCCTGTAGGAGAAGGAAAATACATTATTAGAAGGGGGAATGCCTTATGAGCAAGTTAATTCTGGGTTGGCTTTAGTAATGACCAATCAATGAAATGTGCCAAGTTATTTTCTTATTATTTACACAATAGGATGTATTTGCATGTGGCATAACTTTATAAACATTTGATTTTTAAAAAAATAATACTATAACAATATTTTGTAATCACCGTATCACCCTCTGAAGTCCATTGTCATCTCCACTGTTTTGAGTGTGTTCAGCTCCAGATTGTTATGACCCCCTGCAAGACCACCTGTTCAACCTCCCATCTGTAGGCCGACTAATTATGGTCTTGGATGAGACCAACAGTTGTTGTGTCATCTGTGTGTAGACGGAGATGAGCAGCGGGGAGAGCACACATCCCTGGGGTCACCTGTGCTGATAGTCCAGGTGCTGGATGTGATTTTCCCCAGCCTCACCTGCTGTTTTCTGTCTGTCAGAAAATGAGTGATTCACTGAAAGGTGGGGGCAGGCGCAGTGAGTTGAGTCAGTTTGGAGTGGAGGATGTCTGGGATGATTGTGTTGATTGCCAAGCTGAAGTCCTCAAAAGTGCATAAGTCATTGAGGAGTTGAGGTGTTGTGGGATGTAATGCAGTGCCACATTAACTGAATCATCCACTGACCTGTTTGCCCAGTACACAAACTGCGGGGGCTCCAGTAGGGGGGTCTGTGATGGCCTTCAGGTGGGTCAACACCAGTCTCTCCAAGAACTTCATGACTACAGACAATAGGGTGACAGGTCTGTAGTCAGTCCACTCATGGAGGGTTTCTAGGGGACCGGGATGATGTTTGAGTTTTTGAAGTAGGTGGGGACTGACACAGCTCCAGTGATCTGTTGAAGATCTTGTGAAGCTGGGGGCCAACTGATCACCACAGGCAGGAGGGAGTCGCACCATCTGGGCCTGGTGCCTTCCTGATATTTTCTCTCTGAAGTAGGCCACACACATCTTTTTCACAGATCATGAAGTAGTTATAGGGGGAGCAGCTGCTGGTGGGATGAGGGGTGTGAGTTGTCATATTTTTTCAGTAGGGTTGTGGAGTGTAAAGATGGTCTTTAGCAAACCTCAGGGGTGCTGCAATGTTGTTTTTGGAGAGCAATGGCTTCCTCTGTGGTATCCTGCTATGGATACCATGCCTGTTCAATTTTTTTGTGTATGGTTGACATATAAACAGAGATGTTAAACAATCCTTCAAGTCTTTAGCCCTTTGGTTCTTTTTTTTTACCTCATTGAGCATTTGGTGCCACGCCTTTGGAGTGATTTTGGCTGGGTGCCCACTTCTGTGGAGAGTAGCTGGAGAAGCAAATCATCTCCGATTATAAACAGTATGTCTGATTGTAGACTGATGGATATCTAAGGTCTTTGAGATGACTCTGTAACCCTTTCAAGCTACATGCAAATCCACAACTCTTGATCACAGGTCTTCTGAAATCTCTATTTTGTGAGGCATGGCTCATATTAGTTGATGCTTTTGAATACCACACTAACACTGTTTGAGTGTTTTTATAAGTCAAGATAGCTCTAAACCACACCATTTTTGTTTCCTTGATTGGACTCCAGGTTTGCTAACACTTGACTCCAGTTGACATTTATTGACACCAGAAGCCTGGTGGTGCCATTATGTTTTCCAATATCATGTTGTAGGTTGTAATGGGTGTATTCAATAAAGTCATGAACGATCATGATTGAGTTTTATCAGCTTGGAAATATTGTTTGTTGATATTTGTGACTTCGGTGAACATCAGATCACATTTCATGACCAATTTATGCAAAAAACCAGGAAATTGCAAACTGTGCCATTACTTTTTCTTGTCACTGTATATACAGTTTTTTTATATATATAATTCCCCACTCACCCCCACTATACAAATATATATATCTTTGTTGTCTCATCCTGGATAGTGGCTCTGACGCTCACTAATCCTTGGCCTCCTTCCTTCCGCTTAGCGTACAGTCTCAGGATGCTGGACTTGGCAGTGACCTCTATCTCCTCCTTCAGACAGCTTATTATGCCAGCAGGGTACCTGATGACCGGAAAGGTGTAGGTGTTAATTGCCTGGACTTTGTTCTTTCTATTCAGCTGACTTCTCAGGACTCGCCTTACTCTCTGCAGGTACTTGGTAGTTGTTGCTTTTCTTGCGGCCTCTTCATGGTTCCCATTTACCGGCAGGATCCCAAGGTACTTGTAGCTGTCCTCAACATCTGCTATGTTACTTTCTGGTAGTACAATCCCCTCAGTTATGACTACCTTCCCGCTCCTTGATGGGCCTGAGTGATGACGTGCTTAGTGAATACCCTTGGCAGCAGAAACCAGAGGAAAAAGGGAAGGAAAAGCAGGAACCCTCATGGAAGGACAAACCTCTGCACGGTATGTACCACCGTCAAATAGAAGAAGTGGCTGATATCAAAAAATCCTACCAGTGGCTGGACAAAGCTGGACTGAAAAACAGCAAAGAGGTACTAATCCTAGCAGCATAAGAACAAGCTCTAAGTACAAGATCAATAGAGGCCGGGGTCTACCATACTAGGCAGGACCCCAGGTGCAGGCTGTGCAAAGATGCCCCTGAGAAAATCCAGCACATAACAGCAGGGTGCAAGATACTAGCAGGCAGGGCATACATGGAACACCATAACCAAGTGGCTGGCATAGTGTACAGAAACATCTGTGCCGAGTACAGACTGGAAGTCCCAAAGTCAAAATGGGATACACCTCCAAAGGTGGTTGAGAATGACCAAGCTAA
>NW_018127991.1:0-1839 GCF_001952655.1 Monopterus albus | reverse complement strand
ATATATGCCGTTCTGATGGTGGAAATGCAGCAGAAGATGTAACTGTCAAGTGACTTGGGACTGTCTGGTACTAAAGGAGCTGAAAACTTTGATTTATGCACTGTTGGTTCAGTAAAGTTCAGTGGCTATTAGTTCTGTTAGTGTTACCTGTTACAGCTGCCAGCAGACCTGGGAAGATCAAATGTAATGGTCTTGGCAGTGGAGAGTACCCATACCAAGTCAAGGTGCAGTATACACACCACCAAACACACACACACACACACACACACATAGTAGCTGTACCGTAATTTACCATTCTGGATAGTTCTAGATAATCTGCAATGAAACCTGAGATATGGTTCATGTCGAATTAGGTCAACCAGGACAGGGGGTTTGGTCAAATATATCTGGGAAGTGCAAGCACAGCCATAGTTGCAGAATAGATAGCAGTCACAAGCAGTCTGTCAATTATAATATATGTTGAGGTACAACAAACATCACAAAAATAAAGTCCCTAAAACAATGTGGTGATAAAAAAAGGTAGAATATTGCCTGTAAAATTGTACATATCTACTATACTATGAAGAAGAATTATACTATTTCCTTTTTTACTTTCTGAGGGATGTTTGTTTTTTATTTGGCACTTTACCGGCACAAGTATTTTATAGTGTACTAAAAAATGACAAGAATTAATGAGAGAACCAGACAGAATTCTCAGCACCACCCCAGAGTATCACTAGTAAAGTCGTAAAACATGACATGCTATCTTACAGTCTTACACCAGAAATTGCCAATGAAGCAGAGCTGAAACACTTATTTACCCAATTAGACTGCTCGGAATGAATAGAGCAAATAATACACCAGAATGGTTTTCAAAGGGGATTCTGTGCATTAGTAGTGTTAAAAGTGGAAAGGCAGGTGGTTACAAATTGAAAAACTGAAAATACCGCCATGACTAGGTAGACATGCACAGCTGGCAGCCACAGCAGCAACAGCGTAAAAGTTAAAACATGTGCATTAATACACAGCAAAACAGATAACTTTCTATAGCACACACACTATAGTCAGATCAGTTTAGTCAGTTATCTCTTCCCGTTGATATGCAATACGAGTTCATGGGTTGGAGTGATCAGGCAACTGTCAATATACACCGCTCAGCCATAACATTATGAGCACCTGTACATCTGTATGGACTTCAATGCGACACCCCTGCCTTAACATTTGTATTTATGAAGCTCAAAAATGTTTCAGTTTTTGGTGATATTGTGATAATGTATAAATTCTATTATATGTTTATTATTGAGGTAAAGGTGGTGTTGTACTGGAGTGCATTATATTCAGAGGTGTCTGTATATTATTGTCCTGGCAATTGACATACAGTATGAGAAGTTCAGAATACTGGGCACACCTCTGAAACATGCCCAAACCGCAATAAACTGAAACATTTTGAATTTCATAAACAAAATGTTAAGGCAGAAGTGTTGCACTGAAGTGCATACAGATGTACAGGTAGTCATAATGTTATGCCTGATTGGTGTAGGTTTGGGACAAAAGGTGGACCCAGGAATGTGGGTGTGTGGTGCTTTAATAATAGCCTTTTAAGTGAAGGTATTTTAAGGCCAGACTGCAAAAAGTTCTTGCACAGCAGACATAGGAGAAAAAAAGTGCACTGTGGTGGGAGGAGACTACAGGCAGAATCAAGAAGGCATGTATTACTTATTGTAAGCATAGAAGGTGGGCGCAATATGAAGAGACGGTACAGCGTCCAACAGATTTCAACCCTGAGTGCAAAGTAGCCACGCATTCTTGATTTCGGTCGAAAACGCTTGATTTAGACTCCAGTCTCAATTGAGGCGTGGG
>NW_018127990.1:1238853-1264126 GCF_001952655.1 Monopterus albus | reverse complement strand
TCAACTCAGAGAGATCTATAGGGGATAGGGGATAGCAGTGCAGAGTGAACAGTATCGACAGTATGTACAGTCAATACTACCAAACGTTCAGTAACTATTCACCAGTGCAAACATTATTTCTGACAGACATCATGACAGAGACACACAAACAGTGAAGACGTTTGGACAACCCTTAAATTTCTGATCAGTTTCTTCTGCCACAAAAATCACCTGGAAATGAAACCACATGAATCTGTCGCCTGACACGTCAACAATAGTTTCTGTTCCACTGAACGGATATAAAATGTGTTATAAACATGAAACACAGGGTCTTCAGCAGTGTGTGGTCCCCTTGTGCTATCAGTGATACACACTCAGTGGCCATTTTATTAGGTACACCTGTACAATCTAATTAGATTAGATTAGCTTCAACTTTATTGTCAGTACCCATGTACAAGTACAAGGCAACCATATACAGTTTAGCGTCTAACCAGAAGTGCAATACAGCAGTGCAGAGTGCACAGTATCGACAGTATGTACAGTCAGTACTAATTTATCTATAGATATGTACAATTTATATTTACAGTAAGTTATGTAAGGTAATGTATAATATACAACAAACTTATGGATTAAAATTACAAATAATGGATAAAGTACATTAAGCTTATAAAACACTAGTGCAATGGGATGAGATGGAATGAAACAGTGCAGAATAAGAAGACAATAAGTTACATGAGTGAACAGTTCAATGGATGTAAATAATGCAAAAATAAAGATAAATATACAGTATCAGCATATGAACAGTGTGCAAATGAATACAGAGCAGTATCCTGTGAGTAGAGTATGTGCAAATTAACAGATCACTTCAGTGTTACAGGTAATAGTACAGGTATTGCATTAGTCCCAGGAGGAGAGATGAGAAGGGGTGAGGTGTGTGTAGTGGTATAGAGGAAGGCAGTGGAGGGTCAAAGGGGAACAGAGCTGTGGGGAAGAAGCTGTTCCTGAGTCTACTGGTTTTGGTCCGGAAGCTCCTGAAGCGCCTCCCAGAGGGTAGGAGGTAAAACAATTTGTGAGCAGGGTGAGAGGAGTCCTTGAGAATGCTGTGAGCACGTTGGAGACAGCGTTCCCTGTGGACACCCTCAATGGCTGGAAGCGGAGTCCTTGTGATGCGCTGGGCAGTTTTCACCACCCACTGCAGCGCCTTGCGGTCAGAAACAGTTTCCATACCCAACTGTGATACAGCTGCTCAGGATGCTCTCGATGGCACAGAGGTAGAAGTTCACCAGGATGGCTGAAGACAGGTGTCCTCAGGAAGAAGAGGCACTGGTGAACCTTCTTAACCAGACTGCAGGTGTTGGTGGTCCAGGACAGATCCTCCGAGATGTGGGGCCCCAGGAATTTGAAGCTGGAGACACATTCAACAACCATCCCGTTAATATGGTTGGGGTCGTGTGTGCCTCCTTTCTTCCTCCTGTAGTCCACAATGAGCTCCTTGGTCTTGTTGGTGTTAAGGAGCAGGTTATTGTCAGCACACCACACAGCCAGGTGCTGTACCTCCTCCCTGTAGGCTGATTCAATGTTGTTGCTGATGAGGCCGATCACTGTGGTGTACTCTCCAAACTTGATGATGGTGTTGGAGCCAAGCAGAGGGCTGCAGTCATGGGTGAAAAGGGAGTAGAGGAATGGGTTCAGCACACAGCCCTGTGGTATGCCGGTGATGAGGATAATGGTGGAGGAGCAGGTGTTGTCGAGGCCTGCTGGTCAGACAGTCATGAATCCAATTGCAGAGGGAGGTGCTGATGCCCAGGTCGCTAAGTTTGGTGGTTAACTTGGAGGGGATGGCTGTGTTAAATGCTAAGCTGAAGTCCACAAACAGCATTCTCACGTAAGTATTGTTATTGTCCAGATGTCTGAGTACAGATTGCTATGGAGACTGCATCCTCTGTGCTCCTATTCCTGCAGTAGGCAAATTGGTGGGGGTCTAGTGACACAAATCTCTACTATGTAGCCAGTTCCATTATAACCAGTCAAACCAGGTGTGAAGCTATTCACAGCTGAAGCATCTGGCTCCAGGAGTCAGATCTTAACAAGACGCCTTATAGGCAGTGAAACCACAGAGTCCAGGCAGCTGTGGAGCCACACTACAGGCCTGTTTGTGTTTGTCGTCATCTCAGCTGAATGTTTCAACAGCTGGAGCGCACACACTGACAGTTGACACCAGTGTCAGCTCAGGTGTTCTGCCCATTATCACTGACGTCTTCAGTCAGATTGTTTATTGTGTAGCAGGTGAGTTTGGTCATCAGCAGGTGTAAATATTTCTAACAGCAGAGTTCTGTGGAAGAGCCAGTCTGTGTGCTGTGACCCATTTTAATCCATCCATTCATTATCTATGCTGTTTATCCTGAAGAGGGTTACAGGGGGCTGTAGCCAATCCCAGCTGACACTGGGCCAGAGGTGAAATTATAGACTGGTGACCCTGGACAGGTCACCAGTATGTCACAGGGTCCATTTGAATCCAGTGACACACAAATCTCCACTATGCAACCAGCTCCCTTATAACCAGTCAAACCAGGTTTGAATCCACCAACAGCTGGAGCATCTGGCTCCAAGAGTCAGATCTTAACAAGACGCCTTATAGGCAGTGAAACCACAAAGAGTCCAGGCAGCTGTGGAGCCACACTACAGGCCTGCTTGTGTTTGTCATCATCTCAGCTCAAAGTTTCCACAGACTGTAGATAAAATGAGCTTCAGTCTGTGCACGGCAGAGAAGATGATCTGGGGGAAACCAGTTAGCCACTTAATGTGGTTCATTAATGGACCTGACAACTGGTTTAATACTGTGAGAGTCTGCAGTATTTAGTACCGAAGTTGATGCCCATGTAGCCTAGGTCATTTCATCAGCATCTGATAATCAAAAATCATGTGTGTACATTTCAAATTAGTCTGGTGACTGATGAACTATGTCCCTCAGAAAGCAAAAAAAGCTCAATTGTTTCATGTTGTGGAGTGCATGTGTGCGTGTGTGGTTGTTCGTCTATGTGTTAGCCCTGCGATGGATTGGCGACCTGTCCAGGGTGTACCCCGCCTTCGCCCGATTGCCGGCCGGGATTGGCTCCCCCCCCCACATGACCCCGTTCAGGGACTAAGCGGTGGAAAATAAATGAATGTTTCATGTTGTGCTCCACTTCTCTCTGCTCTTTGACCACAGTTTGTCTATAATATTTCCTCTGAAACATGTTAACAAAAAGCATGAGTGTTACTGTGTGCACTGACTGATATACCCGGTTGGTACATTGGCTTTATCAATGTTATCGATACACTGGCCCATAAACCAGACTGATTTAGGAATTTAGGAATTATCAAATCAAATCAAATTTATTTATATAGCACTCCAGAAACAACATCCAGTTGACCAAATTACTTTACATAGCAGAATATAATCACAATAAATGACTAAAATAGAATAAATAAGATCAGTGCAAAAAATAAAACAGCACAATAACACAGACACACAGATGACATACTTTTAATAAATTAATTATACCTTTTTAAACTAACAGCTAGTCCGTCACCTAAACATGACCAATTTACATTAAATACAATACCTAGACAATGTCCTTATAAAATTCTAGGCTAACATGAAAATATTGCATACCATTTATATCATTACAATTTCAAAAGAACAAAATATGATGGAATGGTTAAAAATATGTGCCATTTAGTGATGTGTGACGTTGTTGGTCAAACCAACATACAGGTGGGACATAAAGAACAATTATGTCATCAGAATCAAGACTCACCTGGGATGTTTTCCTCTGTTCTGTCTTTTAAAATATGACCTAAAAGACAAAAGACAACATAAACATGTTAGAAATCTTGTATGATAGCATCAACTCATCACATATGTAATTACAGGAAAACCTGAAATAGGAAAATAATTTTTCTAAAACTTTAAAAAAAACACAAATCTATAGTTTCAGATGTCAGGAACTGGTCTAAGCTTGCAGACTGGTTTGTGTCAGTCCTGTCACAGTCACATCACATCCTGTTAAGATGTAACTGTCATCTCCATCCAGCATGAGAGGCCTGTCTCATCCAGTTAGGTTCAGACAGGAAACCTCTGAGTTTTGTCTGTGTGTTGCTGTGCTGCTCCCTGGTGGTGTTTTCATAAAAACGACTGCTCCCAGGGCTACAAAAGACAGTTTTGGTGTCCAGCTCCTTATTTGCTTTCTGGTGGCTGGATGATAAATACATAAAGCTGCTGTCAGCAAGTCTCTGCTGGTTCTCTGGAAACTGCTCAGAGCCAAGAAACACTCTGGCACAAAGGCTGCATTCATGGATCAGCAGGACGATAAGAAGAGGAAAACCCTGGTAGTAGTTAAACAACAACCAGTGACCACAGCAGTAACACTGTGGCTTCTAGCTGAAGCTGATCTGCAGCCTTGCCCCTGCCTGATGTGTTATTCTGACTGGTGACAGTTTAACCTGAGCCCGTCTGAAACACCTGAACCACTACCCCTTTAAATGAGCATCTTTATAAGTGTTTCAGTGAAGCACTCACCAACAAGTAGCTCAACGTGGAATTGTCTCGGTGACTGAAGACATGGAAAATCACAGGTGTAGTTTCCACTGTCAGTCACCTTTGTCCGTTTGATGACTATGGAGGCATCACCGACCTTCAACTTATCAGGAAAATGAAAGACCCGTCCTCTGAACTGTTCATTTTGACCTTCGAGGCCGTTGCCATTAGTTTGACCTGCATCATAAATGAACACCTTCTTCTGACCATCTTTCTTCCACTGAAACACCTTTGAATCAATGTTCTCCTTGGTGCTGAGGGAACAGGGTAAGATGGCGTCCTCCTCTTCTTTCACAACGACATATTTTCCTGGAGGATAAAAACATGTGTTTGCTGTTAGTGCAGTGTCTGAACCATAAAGAAACCTCTGAGTACCCTTCAGGCAGTGGCCAAACCCAGATTTTATGCACTCAGTCTTATTTTCATTGAGATTTAAAAAGTTAAGTGCCAGCCATGATTTCAAGTCTGTCAAACAGTCAACCAGTAATGACATCCCTCTTGTTGCCTTTAACGGTAAGTAAATCTGAATGTCATCAGCATAACAATGAAAAGAAAGGCCATATTTCCTTAAGACAGATCCCAATGGAAGCATGTACAGTGAGAACAAAATGGGACCAAGCACAGATCCTTGGGGGACACCACAGGAAAGGATAGTTGAGGAGGATGAACAGGTACCAATATTAACAATAAAATTTCTATTGGTGAGATAAGATCTGAACCAGTTAAGAACAGCACCTTGAATTCCTACACACTGCTCCAAACAAGGCAAGAGGATTCCATGATCCATTGTATCGAAGGCAGCAGTGAGATCTAAAAGCACCAATAAAACCAAATCCCCGGTGTCCCTAGCCAAAAGGATATTGTTACTGATTTTTAAGTCCCACAGGAACAACAAGAGTATCTGCAGGAAATATTGGAATGCCCACTGTTTATTACACCTGGACCAATGGAGGAGGAACAAGCAGACCTTTGGGAGGATGAAAGGGAAGGAATGGAGGGGAATGCAAAATATGTGGTCATGGATGAGTGGGAGGCAGAGCTGGACTTTGATGAGGAAAAGGAAAAACAGCAAAAATCTTCACATATTTGTGTTTAACAACATGATGACAAATGAGTTGATACTGCTCTTGATGCTTTGTCACAATAATCAATAAACTACAAGCTCCAGCAAACCAGCTGCACCTGTCCGAGTCAGTAACACCTGCTGTGAGTTGGAAAAACATGGAAACTCAGCCTGAAAGAAAAGATGGAGCAGAATGAGGAGAATGAGATGTAAATGGCCACAATGGTGCAAAACACCTTAAGAGAGACACGAAACTCTTTGGATCTGTGGCTCTTGGACACATCTGTGTTCAGGGGCCGCTCACAATTTAAATTTGATGCTTTTGTCTGATTTTGGACAGCTAGGTCCTTGAAAACAAATGTATTCAGGATCATTTACTGCTTCTTCAGGTTGAGAACACACTGTGTTACAGTTATAAGGTTCATGGATCAGTTGATCTGAAAGAAGTTCATAGATATGTTTACAGGAAACGTACAGGATGGAGACAACGACCTGCACATCCGCTGCACGTACAGAGACTTGTCCAGGCACTGTGCAGTTCTCTGGACCTGCTGGACTGGATCAGGATGCTGCTGTGACCTGCTCCACCTGTGATGTCTGGATATTTATCTGAGCTGATTATTAGCATCAGATGATCAAACTCTATTGATGATCTTTATTCTCACTTTGAGCTAAAAGCTGACGCGGCAGGTGCAGCTGTTTCCGTGATCCTGACACAAACTATGCAACAGCCAAACCAACAGGTTTCACCTCAGTACATCACACTGACACAGAATAAAGAGTCTCAGTCTGACTCCGGAGCTTTCTCACCGTTTCCATCAGCAGACGTCAATCTGGACCAAGTCAGGACACAGAGACACACGAGAGGAAGAAGCGCCATAGTTGTCCAAGTCATGTGAACACAAACCATCTCAGCATCACTTTGGCAACAAAACAGCAGCCGTTGCAGAGAAGGCTGGCTCTATTTCTGCATGTCCTATGCCTCCTCAAAAAGCAGCGACTCCTGCACAGGTCCTTCACCGCAAAACCTCCACATACTGCAGATCAGCTATGACTCATGAGTTCTGCACAGAAACTGTTCAGTTTGTGACAGTTTCCCCCCGCAGTGATTTATCTTCACACTAACGTTTCATCTGTAGCTGTGGGAAACTACAGGCCTCAAAAAGCCAGTTTCACCTTGTTAATGCTCAGGCGTCTGTTCTCCTCTGACCTGCACTGTTTCACTTTAACAGTTTGAATAAAAGCAACTGAACTAAACTCTGCACAGAACAGAGGCTGGGATTTGGAAACGATGGTGTGAACAGGAGCAACGATTACACCAGAGACTTTTTCATTTTAGTAACAGACTATTGTTTTAAGACAGAGTGACGTCAGCCTTTACATTTCAGATGTTAATATTTGACCATTAACTATAATTTAAACATAACAAAACTATGTAATGATACAACTAGATGTTGGGCCCTTTTGAAGACAGGTCCCTCAGAGGAGGTCTAATGCAGGATCATTATTAGCTGTAGTCACAGTGAACCCGAAGTCAGAGCATCTTTATCTTCTGGAATCTGATAGATTTCCCTGTTTAATTACCAGACAACATTAAATCACATTCTTCAGATTTTACTGGATAATTGCTTCACTCAGAAAATAAAATAAAAACCAGAGAGGACTTTGTTTGATCTCCAGTAAACCTACGTAGGACTCTGCATTGTGTTTTGTTGTGAAGTGCGGTGTAACGTGGAGAGAAGAAAGTGTCACACGGTTCTGGACTGTGGCTGAAACTTTGGATGCACTTTACTGGCTCAGTCTGACAAAACTCTCTTTCATCTGCTGCTGCTCACACAACAGTCACTGACTCCAGCACCTTCCAGCTCAGAGACAATAAACACTGAACAACATGACGTCCTACGAGGACCTAATCTTACAACTACGGTGTCCAGTGAGGGATATACAGTGAGAAAGACTCAATTCCCTGTTGGGAACAAGCCTCAACAGTAGCACTTAGGGGTTTATTCTGGTCAAGGCCGGATAATGGACTGGGCCAGTGGGACCTGTGCCCCAGGGCCTCTGACTACCAGGGACCCCTCACCCTGAGACCAAGGTCTTCTTTGGCACATGTTCATGTTCTGAGGCTTTCTGAGGGCCACATGTGAGGACCCCAGACAGTTTGAGGTTTTCTGAGACTCCTGAAGGTTCAAGACTATGGGATAGAACCTACAAGGGCCCCAGAAAGCCTCAGGCCAAGCCTGGGGGCCCCTGGTAGCCTGATGTTTCCTCAGAAAAGGCGTGAGGTTTTCAAAGGCCCTGGGGATTAGTCCAAGTCCATCTTTGGCACTGAGTTGTGTCCTGAGGCTTTCTGAGGGCCTTAGAATGGAAAGGACCTCAAACAGCCCCAGGCCACATCTGGGGGCTGCTTAAAGGCCCTCTTAAGTTCTGGGGAATAACAAAAGCTCTTGGCCATACCCGGAGGACCTTGACATCCCTTGACTGACACTAGCACTTCGGGGTTTGGAGATCTAGAAACTCACACAAGCTCCGGAAAACACAGGTAAAGGGTGAGTGTTAAAAAGTTAGTTTATTAAAGTGACCAAACTCTCTACCCAGAAATTACTACACAGATTTAGACAGAGGGAAGGACAGACAGGATGAGAGGAGACAATAAACAGATGGACAATCGCTGTCTCATTCACTGCTCCCTATAGAAAGTACACTGAGTAAACTGATGGCCAGCCTCTTCCTGTGTGGCTGCACAGCGACAGTAGTCCACCTTGGTCGCACTAGTTTGGAGGATAACATCTCCTTCTGTGACCTGTGGTCCTTCAACAGTTTCCAGCATGGTCCTGCCACTGGAGCTCTGGTATGGGAGAAGCACCTCAGACCAAACGTTGCAGCAGAGCGTCAGCCTTTGTGACATACATTCAATAAATTAAAATTAAAAAGAATGCATCAGGCCCAAAACCAAATCCCCGGCGTCCCTAGCCAAAAGGATATTGTTGCTGATTTTTAATAATGCTGACTCAGTACTACGTTTTGATTTAAAACCAGATTGAAATTGCTCGTCAATGCCATTATCTGTCAAAAAAAGCTGGAGTTGGATAAATACAATCTTCTCCAGAACTTTAGACATAAAAGATCATTTAGACACTGATCTAAAATTAGAGAACACTAAAGGGTCAAGATTTGGCTTTTTGAGAAGATGCTGGACAATTGCTTTTTTAAAAGCATTTGGAAGTGAACCTGTACTTAGACATAAATTAATTAGAGCCAGAAAACTAGGCCCAACAGACTCAAAAACATCCTTAGGCAATCTAGTTGGCAAACAATCTAAAGAACAGTGAGATGTCTTAAAGACATAAAGGCCTGGATGACCTGTAACTTCTTACTTCTAAACTCTGGCAAAACTGAAGTCATTGTGCTTGGGCCTGAAAACCTTAGAAATGTGCTGTGTAATCATATAGTTACTTTAGATGACATAGCTCTCGCCTCCAGTACTACTGTGAGGAACCTTCATTTTTGACCAGGATATGTCCTTTAAATCACACATAAACCAAGGCTCTAGAACTGCCTTTGAGCTAGTCTTTACTTATTTTAATTCCATTTATTAATGCATTTTGGTTTTTGGTATTTGTGTTTTACCTAGATACCTTTTCTGCCTCATAGTATTTTATCTATAAAGCACTTTGAATTGTATTAACCTGTATCAAAGGTGCCATATAGTTTGATTTGGCTTTTATTTGAGTCCTTAAAAAAGTTATGTACTGTAGGCTTGATGTTGTCAGTTCATCAGGTTGTTCTTTTAGTCCATGAGAATTTGTATTCTGCTTTGATTTCAGCTAAAATATGAAACTTCATTGAACAGCTAGAGACTCATGTTCCAGGTCTGAGCCACTGGGTGACAACAGAGCAAGCTGCAAAACATACAGTAACACTTATGTGGTCTGTCCTTCATCGTTGCAGTGTAACTTTGTAATTAAAGAAGAAACACATTAATATAAAATGCATCTGATTAGATTATTTTTTGTTTATTTTAACAAACTCAGTGGTAAAGTTTGAAATTTTCAGCTGCAGTCAGAGAGATGTGATGACACATCACAACAATATCTTGGTACCAACTCCAAGGCTCAAAATGAGAAGAGGAACAGTCGTCTTTACAAAAGACAGGGACACTATGAGATAAATCAACACCCAGTGTCATATAAATCATTATTTAACACAGACATTTGCACTTTACAACAAGAATGAAAGAGGAAAAACTGACATCTCTACAGTTAATATCCAGCTATGTTAATTCACTACCATCAGAGACAAAACAAGTTAAGCATTACAACAGTCTGAGACAGGACCTGATTAATAAGCAAACCTCTCAGAAAAAAGGCTAAAAATACACATTGACCCATAACAGTTCAGTGCTGAACAATCAAAGACATTATTATATGTCCACAGACCAAAATGATCACTGACACACTGAATTAGTACATTTTTTCATCACACACTGTATCACCAGAATGTAAGATACACCTCGTTTATATTACTTTTGATTTGACTGAACTATTTATTAATGTTGCTCTTCCTTAACATGAACGATTGTATTTCAATATTTTACTTTTCCCTAGGAATTTTTTTTTTCAACAAGAGAGTCTGATATGCAATAAATAGCGTCTGTTCATAAAAAAGAGCAAGTCTATAAAATTTCAAAGAAACCCATACCAGTAAAAAGGTAACTAATGTTACCATGGCATTATAACAGTACCAGTACATGAAGTACAGTGAGGTATAATAATAATTAGTGATGTAATCAGATTTGATTCATGCAACATGCATGACAAGATGTTCTCTTTCTTAACTTGAAAGATATTGTTTCTGTCATTTCTTTAAGAAATGTCATGTTGAAAAAAATCCAACACACAACCTTCTGTTCATACAGAAGAACAAGTCTATGAAATGTCATAGAAACCACTTCCAGTGATCTTTGACCAATGTGGTCGTCTCAGTTTGTCTGGTAGTAACTCCAATGTGTAGGTGTCTACCACGACCTCCAGGGGGCGCTGTTGACTGGACTCTTCTGTCATCAAACTCTCATCTCCAGGATGTCTGCTTTCTCCAGCTTGGAGTCTGGCTGCTGTTTGAGGAACTCTGGACCCAGGAGAGACTTGAGCTGCTCAATGCTGCTGTTGATTCGCTCTCTGCGTAACTTCTCCACCAGAGGCTTTCTGAGCTACAGAGAGAAGAACAAAGTCATTTATAAAACCTTTTCTGTTGTAAAGTGTGAACATGAACACAAACACCCTCTCATGAATGATGTTTAAGTCTCCTTGAATCTTCAGTTTACCTTGTGGGTCAGAGTCAGGTGCTCCTGAGAACTGGTCATCGCTGCAGTGATTGTCGGGGCCATGTCTGGATCTCTGTGCTGTCCAGGTCTCTGTAGAGAGAATCTGATCTCTGCTGGCTCCATCCCTCCTATTTATAGTCCCACATCTCCATATCAATGTGTGGGTCTTGGTCTAGTTGGACTTTCTCACAGTCTCAGCCAATCAGAGAGCTTAATGAGACAATATGGCATGTGGAGCAGTAACACGGTGAATTGTGCTACATTGCCCCAGGACAATGGTTAGATCTCAGGGGAACAGGTGGAGGACTGGGGGTGATGGAGAGAGACTCACAGAGCCCTGTGTGAATCTGGGAAAGTGGTGACCCTGGGTACAACATCTAAAAGTTTCATTGCTGTATATGCAATTTACCTAAGCCTTCAAAGTTTTCTTGTAATGAAAGCAGTTATTTGTCAGTCACTGGAAAACAATATTAAATGTCCATCTTTTATTTTTATTTAAAATTTATATTAAGTTCCTGGTGTCCAGATGTGGCAGGTGTGTCCTCTGTATTGTGGTCGGGAGCTGGCGTGAGCAGAAAGTTGCTCTCAGTTTCCCACACTTTCTTTGAATGATGTGGTCAGTGCACTACAAAAGAACATTGAAAGGAGGCTTTGTGATGGATGCTGGTCGTGTGCTGTAATGGAGACAGAGCCTGACGTCACTGACCATCTGGAGGGAATGGACCCCATTGGTTGACTTTGAGGTTTTGACAGAACGGTCAAATGCAAAAAAGCAATTAATTGGCTTCCCCTTTTTCAGATTGCAGTTGCAGAAATATAAATATCCAGTCACAGTGAAGCTTTTGTATCATGTCTATACATGGCAGTGGGAGGCTGAGGCAGCTGTTTCCTGAAGTGTGTCAAATCCCCCAGGACAATAGTCGACTGCTGGTGAGGTTAAGGATGCAAATCAACTTGAATTGTGATGCTCATCTTCAGAGCTACCCCATGCTTTGTCCATTAAGTGAAAGTTATGTGTATGCTGGTTCAAAAATGGATTTTGGTCAGCACAGGAAATAGTATTAACTTAATTTGACATCACCTTTTATGTAAAAACAGTTATACAAGCAGGAAATGTTTCAGGCCAGCAGACTAAACATTTACATTGTTATATAGACAGCATATACAGATAATGTGTAATACTCACTTACATTCTCTGTTATGACGGATGTGGTTAGCCACATTTCTACAGTGACGACCAATTTATTCATTAAACACACAATGACAACACTAACACTATTAATCAGTCCCAAAGAGTGAAGTGTGCTGCATCAAAACTACCAAAAATATCCCACATAGTCAGTATATCATGAAATATTGAAAATGAAATGAAAATTCACTCGTACATACAAGTTTTCTGTTTACACACGCTAATGTATACAGCATATCTGTTGTTTAAATTATGGACAGAGACCAAATCTAAATTTACAAGACCTATGTTACTCCATATGTCTGATGCACATCTCATGGTGTCAGAATGAACTTATTACCATATATCCAGCAATATTCATTCTGAATCTGATTTGCCCTTTGATACTGCAGTGTTCATTCTTAACCCCTGTGTCTCCAGGGCAGAGGTCTTGAACTTTAGCCTCAGTGTGGCTCTGTGAGGCACTTTTCCCTGGTTTCCCACACTCTGGCCTGTCACTGCTTTTACTGAAGGATCAATACAAGTGTGTCTCATTATGCATCACATTGGCCGCAATCTGTGGCCTGACATGGATGAGAATGGTAAGTGCACCAGAATCTAATTTTCTTTCTTCTTATATGATCAGAGGTGAGGTAACTTTGACCCGTAATCAACAAGTGCATTTAAAAAAGACATCAAAGATGTCAGCAGATCAAAAAGCCAAATGTAGACTTGAATGCTGTTTGTCACTGAACAGTGGAGTGAAAGCAAAGCACTAGCTCTGCTGTCATAACACAGATTGGTGAAATATATAAACTGTACATGATAAAATGATAAATGAATAGATTTTATCCTCTTTTTCTTCTATTCCAAACAATCGTGAGTGACTACAACAACCTAGAGTTTACTGCTCATATCTGGTAGTCAGAACTTCCCACATTTCAGCTATTTGTTAAGATGTCAATGAAAACACAAAGCCACAGTGTCGTAGCTAATTAGAATCTCTTTATTACAATCACATGTACATCATCATATTCCAAAAAGCTTGCTGGAGTGAAAAGTACCCTTGCACAGATGGATGGAGATGGTGTTCAGGCTGGATGGAGCGATTGTCAGATGGAGTAAAACAAGTGTCGAGTCCCCCAATAGCAAGCCTCTCCGCTCCAGTGTGCTTTTAATTTCACATCCTGTGTGGACAGCAGCGCTATTTTCAGCTCTCTGTGTCCTTGTGTAACGTAAGCAAAAAGAGTGAAAGGGGGGCGGGTGGGAAGAAAAAGTCTCTTCGTCATCCATTATTCAGACTGTTTGAGTCATAGCCAAGAGAGAGGGAAAATGTGGAAACAGACCGGGTGGAGGTTTGATTTCAAAATCTTTCTCTCTGATTCTCAGTGTTTAAAGAATTTTTTTTCTGTAAATCATCTTGTTCTTTGGTTTCCACAGAGTAAGATGAGAAGATGGACATCAGTTTCATGTCGGTGTATCCAGTACAGGGAGAGGCCCAGGACATACTTAGCTTAGGGGAACTGCATCAAATAAAAAGAGAAAAATCCACCTTTCCAAAAAAACCCCAGAACCATCTGATTTGATCACACTCATTGATTAGGGCTGGTAACCCCACTGAGAGTGATTATCTGGTATTGTGCTGCTTCCAAGCCAATCAGACCTTTGCCTGCGGAATGACAAATGGGAACATGGTAGGAAACATTTACACATAAATGTTGCCAAGCATTTGTAGCTGTTAGTGACTCGTATAATAACATACAGTACTTGTTCAGTGAACATGACAACTCCTAGCAGCCATTTAACAGTGGGTCTGTTCTAGTCAAGTGCCCCACTAAGCCATGACAGTATGACAGCCAGTCTGCCAGGAGCTAAATGTTATTCAGCCTTTCTTCATTTTATTATTGTGCCTATGACAAGTCAAAATGTCTTTTGTAAAAAGGCCTGTTGTGTTGCAATTTTTGTTCTGTGAGAGTGATGACTACCTTATTAGCTAACAGCAGTAAATCTGACAGCTCAGATGGGGGTTTTGACGTCCACCATCACTGGTCCAAACTGAAATAACTCAACTACTTGATAGACTTCCAAGAAATTTGATTCCGTGGCGCCCTGGAATTGGAGTAATTTTTGAAATACCATGACTTTTCGTCTAGCTCTAAAATGCTAATTAGTCAATATTAGCTATCTCTGTAATAACATTAATGATATAGTCCATCTACAACATCTGACTCTGGAGAAGCTGGCCAAGAAGAAGACAAAAATGTCATAGTGCTCCTTTAAAGCTACAATATGTAACTTTTTCAAATATTTTTATTGTAGGAATATGCTCCAAACCTTGTCTTAATGTGAAGAGGTGCTGTCGAAGCTTATTGTGACCCGAGACTAATTGAATAGCACTGGCAGCAGTGCAGAGATATTAGCTTCTAAAAGGCTTTGAGTGGGATTGCCCTCTCTAACCAGTCAGAAATGTTCAGGTTTCTCTGCTTGATCAGTAAATTTTGTTCTATTCTCATCAATGGTAATTTCATAATGACAAATATTTGAAGAGCTGGGCAGAGCATGATGGAGCGCAGCAGATTGTAGTAGAGCACGATGGAGCAGGGAGAGGGAGCGCTGGGCGGAGCAGAGTGGGTTGAATTGGAATTTCATGCTGGTACTACCTTAAGTTACATACTGTAGCTTTAGGCATGAAGCAGTCAGTGATCCTATCCATAATTTATGGATGCCACAGTTGGCATTCAGAACAAACTGAACCATTTTCTATGAATTATATTGTGAGTGTTAAATGTATTATTACTACAATGTTCATCTCTGTGCTGTATATACAGTCTCTGTAACACAGCTAGAAGCCTACAGAATCACATGATAAACCAGTGGAGGTGTCTGATGGCATCAGCATGTCCTGTTTTTGATTCCAACCTCATCTGTGCCTTCTGACAAAATCAATATGTACATGTCATAATGACACAAAACAACAGTAAAATTCAATTTAGCTATTTAAAGAGACAATAATATTCACAATGTATGTTCACTTTTTGAAAATGATAAATCAAAGTTTCACCAGATTTTAAGTAATTAAAGTAGATTTTAAAGATCATAGAAACTTTTCACATTGGTTTTGTAACCATCACAAGAAAAATACTTAGATATGTCCAACACAATCACGATAAACTGATTTTTGCTTTCATAAATAATTGTGATAGTTTATAAAGAAACATCAACACACACTGTCGTTCTATCTACAGTCGATCCACTGGCCTCAGTCCCTGGTGCAGAAAGGCAGGGAAAATCTTACGTAGAAAAATTATGTGCAAAAAGTTGTTTTCTTCTTTCTCTCTCATGGAAAACAAGGTAAAGGATGTAAATGTCTACATCACCATTACTCTTGCCGTGTTAGATTCTAGGGTCACTGTGCACTTGTGGTGACTTGTCACTATTGTGCATTGGTTTGATTTAAAACAAGTTACTGCATTTGATGGAAACCTGACAGGCAGGGCATACAACACCATTGTCTAGCTTGAGGTATTATTGCACATTTTCTCAAACTGCAGACCTGGAATCAGTAGACTTCAGATTTACTCACACCATACCTGCTTGTAGTGGAATGTGAACAACAACAACGCTGTTTGTCCTGACTGCAGAGGCGCTTCAGCCATCTGGACACCCTAACATAAAGTTGGCTTGAGGTGTATCTTCTCTTCTGTAGAATAATCTCCACAGCCAACGCATCACTGTAGATTTCAGTAAACATGCATAAGCTGTTACCTGGGAAGGTAGCTCTGTAAACATCCTGCCAACAGTAAAGACACAAGCAGGAACAGGGAGCCTCTTGCCATAAAGGGCCAAGAGTTTGATGCTGCATTCATGCCATGTCAGCAGAACAGTTATTACCACTTTGGAACATTCAAGCATTATGGTGCCTTCATAATTTTTTCAGGCAGGAAGCTGCTACTGCCACCCAACTAATTTAGTGTTTTGCATTTTGACTGGGCGTCAGCGGGAAGCTATTGGCTAGCTACCTCCAGTCAAGTTGTTGCTATCCATCAACTCTGATCTCATCACACAGAAACACTTAGACGAGTGAGATGGAGCTGAAAATAAAGAATGGTTAGAAACATTAAGCACATAAAATAGTATGTTTAGCTAATTGATATCATAAACATAATTTAGTAAACCAGACTGGATAACCAAACTGACTTTCCTTAAAGACCAGTTATGTTATTTCATATTTTTGCTGATGAAGAGGTTTATAATCAATGAGACCATGTAAACCATGTAACTAGCCACCATAGATGTATGACAGTAGATTATAGTGGCCATGGTTACAAAGCAGGCTGCAGCAGCACATTGCAAAAGTTCAGCCATCATCACAAATAACTGTGCACAAGTGTGTCGCCCTGCTGCTGCCTCCCATGGAGTTTACAGTGAAAACAATGGAAGCAGTGGCAACGCTGTCTGAAATAGGTCTGGTGCTCACAGCAGATACAAGAACATTAATTCAAATGAGCAATTTTTGACTGTTTTTTGACATATATGTTCTGTAAAATATGACATGAATGCAGCATGTTGAACAAGTTGCACAAGCAAGTGAATCACATTTTTCTTTTCATTACTACAAAAGCTCCCACCAATTAATACTTTAATTGTAAACAGAGTTTTTTTTTAAAAGCCATTCAGGATTTGGTAGCAAATCTCAGATGTCATTGTCTGCATTGCTACAGCAGATGTGTTCTGTGGCCCTGGTGAAAAAGCAGATCTATGTAATCTGTCATTAGTGCGCAGCCAGGTACGTCACACAGAACAGTATTGCTCCCCGAAAGATCGTGGTCTGTTTGAGGATTTGAATCCAAACTCAAATTTTTGTAATTTTGCCAAAGGATCTGTGAAATTATTATAGCATAAGATGTTACATGACACATATGATGCAAATATTGTCTCTCATCTGACCTTGTTCAGTTGTTTCTCATTACAAGCATCATGCACCAATACACACACTTTATCCAGAATGCTGTACAGTGGAGACACACCCACACATAAAGCTATCAGTTGAGGTGAAGTAGAGCAATGACAGTGAGGTTTCCTCTCTCACACAGCTGATAAAGAAACAGTCCAACATTTCCTTAAATCCTCTTGTTTTCTGTCTTCACCGGAGTCATATGAAAAGATGGACATCAGTTTTATGTTTGTGCCTCAGGTACAGAATGGACAGCTGTCTCTGAAACATTCAGTGGACAGCAGTGTGGAAAGAAAACAGTGCGCATTGTGCTGTAGTGCAAACAGTTTGTGTGGTTATACATTTTGAAGCTGTATGACATCCGCATAGTGGTCTACATGCATGTGATTAGTTGAAAGCAAGATCTTTCAGGTCCTTGCAACCACACAGATGCACAGCTTATGTTTGAGCATGAGTTTACAGCATGCAGACCCTTGTGATCATGCAGATGCAGAAAGTATAATTTAAGATACAAGACTAAGAAATTAATCAGGATGAATAAAGATTAACAAATCAAGTTAGCTAGATGAGAATTAACTAGATTATTTAGTTGGATAACATTATGTTAGATTAATTCAGACATTTATGTAAAACAGGGCCCAACCTTGTTTAGCCTTGCTTATCACAAAGACTGGAAGAAAAAAAACTTCCCACAACACACAGCTTTGGACTTGTTGCAAGGTTGTTTTTTTAGGTGCTAGCTAAGCTAGCAGGTGCCTCTGGCTTCTAATCTTTGTGCCAAGCTAGGCTAAATTCATCCTGGACCTAGCTCTGTACTGGACACATAAGGATGAAACTGCTATCCATCTTCACATCTGACTCTGGAATGGACAGAACAAGAAGGTTTATTTCAATGTTGTATTGTTAACTTAACGTTACACACACTCACACACAGTGTTACAGTTAGACATGGGTCCATGCAGTTAGACAGTGGTGACCGTCAGCAGGGAGCTGGGACACAACATGTCCTCCTGGTTGTCCAGCCTGGTTCCGTGAGTCAGCAGCTCCTCCACTGTCGTCCAGTCATCCAGCAGCTTCCTGTTCCTCAGACGACTCAGCTTCCGTTGACTCAGCTCCAGGACTGTGTTGCACCGCCCTTCTGCAAAAGGTCCAACTCCTCTGCTTTCCAGCACACTTCCATCTCCAACACAGGCTCCTCCTCCTCCTATGATGACTCCTCCCCTGCTGACGGTGTCTCGTGTGGTCCCTCTGGCCTGCAGCTGCTGCTGCCTCTGCTCACGGGCCAACAGGAAATGTTCTCTCCTCTCTGTACGACTCCAGTACCGACCCATCAGCATATCGGTGTTGGTCTCCTCATCGGTACTCATCCCGCTGCGTTCATCTGCAAGTTGAGATGCCCGATCTCTCAGAAGCTGACTCCTGGAGCTCCGTGAGGTTGTGTTGGGTTTGGAGCTTGGATTAAGTTTTGGCTGCAGACTAGAACTGGGATTAAGGCTTGAACTCAAATGTGTGTGTCCTTTCTTTGCTTCCCATCCAGCAGCAGTGCCCACCCCTATGTGGCCCTCCAGGGTGCTATAGAGACCTCTGCCTCCCCCACCGGCCTGGGACTGACGACTGGCTGGTTTCGGCCAGGTGTCATTGATGTCTCCAGCCTGAGGAGGGTGGACCAGAATCTGTAGGTGCTGCTGCTCTCTGACTTGATTCCTCTCTAACTCCTGCTGCCTCTCTCTGTCCATCTCCTCCTGAATCTTTGTCTCCCTTTCCCTCTCCAGCTCTTTCTCTTTTTGGATTTGCCGCTGCTGTTCCAGTTCCCTCTCAATCTCTCTGTCCCTTTCTGTTATCACTGGCTCATTTATCAAGGTTCTTTCTTGTGAGTGCCACCAATCGTGGTGAGCAATCTGGCCATTAGAGTTGTTGTCAAGGTGTCTCTCATGGGTGCTGGCACCCCTCATTTGCCCCAAATTGGCGGGGTGTTGCTGGTGTGAGAGGGCCAGTCCTGCCGGGTGGGAAGGCATCATATCTGCCACTAGCTCTACTTCCTCTGGTAGGCCTTGCGGCAGGACATTGCCTGGTGCGACAACTCCACAGTGGTGCAGGGTTGATGCACAGTAGGAGGGGGAAGCTGGGTGGCTGGCCCTGCGACGGTACTCCTGTGGAGGAGGCCGATGGTGCAGAGTTCGACTTCTTCTCAGCATCCCCACTGAGCTGGAGCCCTGGTGGTGTTGCTGCATGGGTACTAGTGGTCTTCTGTGGCTGGATGGGGTGCTGCAGGTGGAGAGGACTGGGGCAGTCAATCTTGAGACTGTAGTGTGAGCATGAGAAGGATTGAACAGAGCTCCACTGCTGGAGCTGTGATTGTTCAGACAGGGACGGTCCGCTTTATGGAACTGGACTGATGAAACCCTGGAAATACAAACACTGAAGTCAAAAAACAAACAGCCCCAAAACATGTACGAGGACACAGACGATAGCAAGTCTGACAGCAAAACTAAGACTGGACTAACTCTGTACACTTTATGAAACCAGCCCCAAATGCTGTTGCTATTAAACTTGATCTAATATTTACACCAAGTTTGTCATATTGCAAAAGCAGTTATTCTACCAGCTGCTACCTGAAAAGTCCACGAGATGGGAGGTCCATGACAGGCCCGGCGGTCTCCTCCATCCCAAGCTGCACATGCTGACATTGCGGTTGCATAGTCAGCGCCTCTGGGATGGCCTCCAGTAGCTCACGGTGGCTCTTAGGACAGCTATCACGCCGCTCCCGCCTCTCGCAGGGGTCGCCCTGATGTTGCAGTCTGGCATTGTACAGCCGCATTCGCTTCTCCAGCAGCCTCTGGAAGTGCCTAAACTCTCCAGTGCTAACACTGTAGAAGCCAGAGTCGCTGAGCTCAGAAGAAATAAAAGACTCAGAGGAAGGAGAGCCACCACCTCCAAAGCCCCCACAACCCCCAGGGGCAAGGGCCCCATGTGAATGACATTCCTCCAGACCTCCCTCCTCTGTCTCCAGTCCCGAGAGGTCCCCCTGGTGGAGGGAACCATCCGTCCAACCCAGACCGCTGTCCAGCTCATGGTGGAGAGGCAGGAAGCCCAGCGGCTTCTCCAGCATGAAGTCCTCATCATCTGTCTGCAATGACAAGTATATAGTTATGTTTTTATGAAATTCTCACTAATTTTCTAAAACAGCTTGTCACTGTAGGTTTGTAACATCCTTTACTTAAACAGGAGGAAATATGGCATTGGTTGGCAACTGTTTTGAGTGGTTAGTGGAACATAACTCACTGCCACTGTGTGAGTCACTGATGTGTTTTTAATAGTTTTCTAACAGCAGTGGAGCTCAGTGGCACAGAGCAATGAGCTATATCGGGCTTTGGATACACAGACAGTGCTTGTTATTAAAATCAGTTCATTGCTGGTTTGGCTCTGCACATGGGATGTGCTGACAATTAATTTTGTGATTCAAGACTTGAGGACACCTCGATCAAGTGTTGCGTCCAGAGTGAATCGGGGGGATTGAAAGGATATTGTTGATGTTGTGCTACATTCTAATATCAGCAGCACCACTGGGTATCATGGTGTTATGATGATAGTTTTGATATTGATATCAGTTGATGTTGTCATACTTGTTTTCTCATGATAACATGATAAAAACAGTTACAGCTACTCTCAGCTTCCGTCATTTCTACTCAGAATGATAGAGGGGTTTGGTATCAGTATTAAAAAAGAATCTTACTGCCACTGTTATTGAAAAATGACAACATGTAGCTCTAGCTATAAGACAGCAGCAGTTTTGATACCTGACTGTGACAGCCATTAGGTTCATCTACGTTGGTACTGCAGCATCCCATCAGGCAGTTCTGTCCCTTTGGTCGACGACTGGTTAGTTCTAGGTCCTGAGGGGTTCAAGATGTGAAACAAAGAAAATTATGAACAGTGCAAAGCTGTTGTATGTAATGGTTTCATGCCTGCTCAAAGCTCTACCAAACCATACATAAAGACTAAGGCTAAGAGAAATTGTGTATTTAGTCATTTTTTGGCAAAATAAAAAGTGTTGTTTCTGATCATGAAATGATGGAGAAAACTGCATTGACAGTTTGATACGTTTTCTTGTATAAAAAGGTAAAACTGCAGTGTAAAAAGGACACTGCAGTTATCTAGTTTGTCTCTTCATTCTTGCTACCTGGAGGAGGTCATGCAGCTTTACAAAATGTTGTCAGGTGTTCAATCAATCAATCAATTTCTTTTAGGAGAGCGAAATGCAACCAGACATTCCACTTGGTTCTTGATGGAGTGTTTTAACTATATTTTTATATTGTATATATTTCAACTATATTTGTTCAATCAGTATAATATGTTTTTTTTCATAGTGTTACCTGGTGGCTGATGTCCACAGTGTCCCGTGGGGAGTTGGACAGGTAGCTGTACCGTCCTCCATCACAGCAGTCTTGTGGCAGAGACAGATGGTTGTAATAATGTCTGTGACAGATGACAAGAACACAGAATGTACATATTGCATTGTTGTATTGCTGTTTTGACATTTCAACCAAACTAAACCTACTTATTTTTCATCCAAGAAAAAGCTGTCCATACTACTGAAACTATTACCCAACTGTACAGCCACTCGTCATTTTGTCTTTCCATTTGTGTACCTGTCCTGGTATGAGGGGCTAGAAGCGTTAAGTCCCGCCCCCATCAATGGGAGGGGCAGGTTGAGATGCTGCAGGTTGAGGGGTAGGGGTTCCCAGGTTCCTCGCTCTGCGTCTTTGCCACGACCCCTCTGGCCCTTGATTTGCATGGTAATTGGATGCTGACTGGCTGCCAGTATCCGCAGAGCATCTCGTTGACTAAGATGTGCAAAACTCCGCCCACTCACCTGAGCAAAGCAGATAGATGGAGATAAGGGACAAGATGTTAATAAACAGCTTCCTTTTCCCACATCCAGCAGTCATAGAGCAATGTGATCATCTCTTCCAAGTCATATTTGTATCCAATATTCACTTTCCCAAACAGTGTGTTCACACACAGGGATTCAAACATTTGCACTGAGGACAGTTTTCATTCATTGTGAATGAGACGTACACTAGAAGGAAAATTTGTGGAACCCTCAACTTTTGAAAACATCCTCCCTGTGTTTCACTGTACCCAGATGCTGCAAACTTTAGCATCATTAGCATTAGTGTTAGCTAGAGTTGGTCAGTACAAGATACAGTACATAGATTCACTCTGACACTGAGCAGAAC
This sequence comes from Monopterus albus, assembly GCF_001952655.1. Taxonomy (NCBI): domain Eukaryota; kingdom Metazoa; phylum Chordata; class Actinopteri; order Synbranchiformes; family Synbranchidae; genus Monopterus; species Monopterus albus. Next base: position 1,241,820 of record NW_018127990.1, on the reverse strand, counting down.
CAACTTACTCATTGCTGAAATGTTCAAATCATTTTAGATTAGTGTAGGTAGCATCTAGATCTCTAGCATCTTCGACAGCCAGGAGGAATAAAACAGAGGTCTCCACACCATTGATTTCTGTTTTATGTCTTGCTTTTTCAAAGGCATGGAGTACAATACACTGTCGCACAGATTGTTATCAAAAATATTTTGGTCTACAGGACAAAATTACTGGATGTTATCTGGAAATAAAATTACTGTTACACAATAAATTCTATAAACTTAACACCTGGATCAACTTATACTATGATAATGGGACTATACTGTTTCTCTCTCATGCATTTCTGTATCTAGAATTATTTTTGTGTGATACTCTGACTAATGCCTGGTTGGCTGAAATGAGTGTCCTCAGACAAGACACCTTCTCTGTAAGATTTCCATCCATCCATTAGGCTACCTATACTGCTTTTCCATTCATAGCTGCAGACAATTTAGAGTTACCAGTCAACCTAAGCTGCATATCTTTGGGCTACGGCAGGAAGCAGGAGAAAACCCATAGAGGCAAAAGGAGAACAGGCAAACTCCACACAGGAAGGAGGTAGGCCCAGGTTTGAACCCAGAACCTTCTTGCTGTGAAATGACAGCGCTAGCCATTGCACCACCATGCTACTTACCCTGCTTTTATCTAACAATTACTGAAATACCCAACTTTAACATTTCTAGCTCAGGATAATAACCATGGTTATCTCAGCATGAACTTGGATGTGTACATATTAGGTTTATTGCAAGGCTCCATTACACATAAGAGTTTTAAAGAAGTTGTATTTTACCAGGCAGGGAAGGGCTGATGACAAGCTGCTTTCTAGATGCAGTGTGGGAAAAGTCACCATATCTTTGCCTCTGCTGCACTATTCTTTTTTTGTTTCTCTATCTGTCTCTCACATCAACTTTACAGAAGTGGCAAACTGGACGACTGTTTATCCAGCCATGCATCCATTGACACTGCAGTCAAATTTTAGGTTTCCGGTGTAGTTTTTTTTATTATTTTGTTTTACATTATCACAACACTACATAGAGAAAACTCTGAATTGGTTGACATTATTCAGCTGGATCTTAAAACACAGCTCTGCAGAGAGATGTTCCATTTAAGCATGTCAAACTTGTCAAATGTCATTGATTTCAGTCTAATATGATAAATGTGGACATGATGTCCATGTTTGCACTAAACAGTTAACACCCGCGAACCAACATAAAGCTCATCCAGCTTCACACACATGCACATCCATGCCTACATACGCAGCTCAGCAGCCATCATATTAGACACATGAACCTTATTGTTAACTCCAGTACATCACAACCTACAATACATCGTAAGTCACTCTTTGCTACATTCAACCTGACACACACATACACACACACAAACACAGTAGCCTATGAGCTGAGAAGCACAAAATGGCACCTGTATGTGGAGACAGAAGACGACAGCAAAACGGCTGTCAGCCTTCAGCAGACGGTGAATATCAGCCACATTCTGGCACACAACTGAAATATTCCGCATATTTGCAAAAAATGTAGACCTTTAAACCTCTAAGATTAAAACACACATATGAGGTTTATTGTTCACACAAATGCAGAGTCCTGCAGAAATCATGAAATTCTGGCGTTTGGCATTTGCATCCACACATAAATTTGGATGTGCCTTACAGAGCTCATCTTCTATTAAGATGCCATCAATCATAACCATGAGGCAGATCTTTGGTTACTCACCGTTTGGTCACCCATCCATGGACCAGAGAGCCAGCAGCCCATCGTCACGGCAACAGACAGCTGCCTTGGTTCCTGTGAAAATCAACGACGGTGCTGTTTCCTCCAGCAGATCCTCTCTTCCTCCTCCTCCTCACTCCCTGTCAATCTCTCCTCAGTGTGGCTTTCACTTTCACTCTCTTCGCAGCATCTGTTTTCGCCTCTCCGTACTCTTCCCTTCTTCTTTTCTTCTATATATCCTTCTTCTTTCCTTTTTCATCTATTTTTTAGGCATCTTTATCCTCGCCCCTCCCCCTTTCTTTATAGCCCCAGATCTTAGCATCCTGCACACATACACACACTCACTCACTCATGCATGCATGCAACGCTGCAAAGGAAAAAAAATATGCGCAGGCTGACACAGTGTGTTCAGAATTGGAGAGGGAAACACACGCAGTCACATAGTGAGGATGGTGTCTGATTGGTGGCCTTTTAAGGGTCATCAGCCAATTGGATGCAGTGGTCTCCCTCGGGATATCTTCCTCTCTGACTGAAACCCCTTAGCAAAGCCTCGGCATGTGCAGGAAGCAACCTGTATTGTAGCAATACACACAGTAACAGAGGAAACACCATCCAACTATACATCATCTGTAGCTGCTCATTAAGGCTCCTCCAACAATGTGACTCAAGACATGCTGGGAGATACAAGGTCTAATGTCTTAGATTGGGGAGAAATTAGGGCGAATCTTCCTGAACTCACTGTAGAAAATTTTATAAAAAAAAAAAACAAAACAAAAAGGACTAATTTTGGAAGGGATCCAAGAATGGTCAGACCTGGTCTAAACAGACCCAAGGACAATTGATCCAGTATTAAAGTGCACTCAAACTGACAGTTTAGTCCTAATCTGTTGCTTCTAAACCCTGGTATGGACTAAAAAACTACACCTAGGTTGATGTGGTCTGCACTGAATATGGTGCACAAACATAAGAAGTATATGTAACTGCAAATTTCATTCTCTGTAATTGTAGAATCTATAGCTGAATTACACTACTAGAAATAGGCAAAAAAAGTCTTGTGAAACTTCAGGCTTTCTTCCCGTTTGTGTTGTAAAAAGATTTGATGGGTTGGGGCACAGACCTCGGCACAGAAACGCCTGGTGGATTGTAGGAATAATAGCAGCTGTTAATGACAGGCTGAAACACAATGTGTTGCTCATTATAATCTATAATTTTCTTGTTCAGCAG
>NW_018127990.1:1205211-1238830 GCF_001952655.1 Monopterus albus | reverse complement strand
TCTAATAGGATAATTCATAAATGTGTTGTACATATCAGTATACAGTAAGTAGACACATCAGCTACTTTTGATGCTATAAATACTAATATTCCAAATAAGCAGGCTTTATGTCAAGCTGATCATTTGTTCCCTTGTTTCTCATCTCCTCTCTCCTTAGCTCACTAATGTTACAGTATCAGTATATTATATTTTTCTATATCTATTTGATAAGTTTAGTTATTTTTGAATATTTGGGTAAATAAAACAAAATACAGAGTAATTATGAGACTTTATTGATCCCCAATGGGAAATTCACAAACGACTGTAGCAGCACTATGTAAAATGCTTCAAATTATAACATTATAGGTATACTGGAGCCCTGCAATAGGGTGCACCCTGCCTTTTGCGGGGTGCACCCTGGACAGTTGCACAGTTTCATGATGGACAGGTTGAGAAAACAGTCATCTGTGTCAGGGTTACAGCCTCTTCACTGGGCTGCAGTAACACTCATACACACATGTATGTAGGCTTCACTTCATCTGATTCAATCAGTGACCCTGCTTTGACTGTTTGGTTGTTATGGTAACCAGCTTGCCTGCCAAATGCGTGTATGTGTGTGTGTTGCTCTGTTAATTCAGTGATTTATCTTTTTAAGGCATGAAGAGCTGAATCTGTGCAGAGGAGACCTGTTGTGGTGCAGAATACTGGCGATATTCTGGCAGTGCAGATGTTAGTGATGATCATGTGTGTGTGTGCTTCCTGGTGATGATGATGATGGTGATGATGATGCTGACGGGTGCATCTGGATTTCTGTCCTGAACTCTGCCATTTCTGTACTAAAGTATGGAGGCGGAGAGAGAGAAAGAGAGAGAGAGAGAAAGAGAGAGCATGTGTCAGAGTTACAGCAGAGAGCGCTCAGCTGTGACACAGACCTGCTTGTGTCTAAAAATGGAAAGCACAGTTGCTGTTGCTGAGAAGCCATGAGAAGCTTCTATATGAGGAGAGTGTACATGTAGGGATTCATATGAACACCCACCAGCCTTCAAAATAAGATGTGGATAAAACATGTGGCAGTCAGATTACACTCCAACATGGCAGGTGCAATTTAATTCATTCATTTAAAATTTCTTAATGTGTTGATTATAATTTCCCAGTAGGGACACAGGGGCATGCCTGCCTCACTTAAAAAAAATCTTATTTTCATTTCCCTCACTTTTCATTTCCTAGTAACAACTATAATGCAGCCCATTTACGCTGTGATTTAATTTTAATGATCAAATACCAGCTCCTACTGGTACTTACAGTGTGGTAGAAAACAAGAAGGGGAACATGGGACTAACAATTGGGCTTTTTAGAGGCTACTTATGGGGTACAGTACTGAGACACAAAAACTGTTAATAAATATTGTTGTTTTTAATGACTCATCAGAAAAAGACCCACATAAGTATAGCCTAGTGTAGTTTCACTCATTAACAAACGCCTGTATATCACAGTATGCGTTATAAAATATTACTGATTTCCTTATTAAAATGTCTCTAAACAGCATCATCTGGCATTCCATCTGCAAAAACGCAGTTGGGAGAAGGGAGGTGCTAATACAACACTGATAGACACACCTGACTCGCCCTCCTAGTGTAATTTAGAAAAAAAAATTGCACAGTGAAAGAACACAACCAAACACGGAAATGCAGCTTTCTGTGTGGTTCTGTATTTGGTTGGTGTGCCTGCATTTTCCCTATTTGCATAGGTTTTATGCTGCAGTGCGTTGCTTTCTCAGTGCCACCGCAACACATTTGCTTTTGTGTGTTTAGTACAGTTTGTCTCAAATGGGGACCTATACAGCTACGTCAGTGCATGAGCAGCTGTGATTGGTCGGGCTGCAAGAGAAGCGCTGTGATTGGTCGTATTACTAAGGGCTTCGGAGCGGGATTAAAACATACTGTTTATCCTGACAACTTTAAAATTGTGTTATTTAGCTGCCGGTTCATCATTTAACACGTCATTTTACAGTCTCAGTTGGTGCTGACGGAGCGCTATTATAAGTTACCTGTAACATTTTTTTATGAAGTGTTACCTTAAATACTCTTGTGAGAGAATAAAGCGTGTTAGCTTAGCAGGCTAACTTCCCATTGGGATATTAGCGAGTTATCTAGCGTCGTTTTTTAGCTAACAACTAGGAGCGACAGCAGCACCGAGACAAGGTAACAGGGGAGATCCGGTGGGACGTATCACCTGTTAAAACACGTTATTAACGGTCTCGTTTTGTATAATCTGGTTAGGCAAGAATGTAATGGTTGGTTGTTTCTGTTACTTTGTCTTGGGTCGAGGTGAATCACACCACTGTTTGACCCAGGCTAATAAACAACAAAACAGATTTGAGACTTCCTGCACAAATCATTTGAACAAGGTTCATACTTGAAGGGTTACGAGTTGAATGGAGTTTATCACCTTTCTCATCATATGAAGTCACTCCTATCTGGACCGATTATTTGCAGCGCTTTAGAAGAATCACACCGTTTTAGGGCAGCAGGAGTTAAGACAGGGACATGCACATGTTCTTTTGGAAGCAGAGCATTTGATGACAGTGAGCGTTTTAAAGGTACCTTGAGACAAACGCTGATCAAGGTTTGTGCATGATGCAAAAGAGAATGCATGCTGTTTGTAGAAACCACTGTTCCATACGACCCTCATTTACTGGCCACAAAAACATTTTTGCAGCAGTGATGGGTCTGTCACAACCAGTAATTTCTGCACTAGTAAACACTGATCAATCTTAATACATGCCCTATCACTTAGTATGAAATCACAGAAAGGCTGCTGCAAGCTGCTTTATTACTATAAATAACTGATGAAATTACCAGGATTTGTCTGGTGAAAAAGAGTAATTTACATCCTGGCTTTAAATTGCCATCAAAGATGTGTCACTCTCATACTGTTTGGCAAGTTAGGATCAATTAAATTTTCTGTGATGCTTAATAAGTACAGGATGTGATGCTACACCGACAACATTGTAAACCAAAAGCTAGGGGGTCAAAGCTGTAAATGTGTTCATCTGTTTATCTTTATTTTTTTCCCTCACAGCATGAACTGCCCACCCAACAAGCGGTTCCGAGGCCTGGACCATGAAGTAGTGACAGCAGTTCCCTTTGATGACCCGTTTGGAGATGATGAGGACTTCACACAAGATGACCTGGATGAGATCGACATCATCGCCTCACAGGCTATCACATCGGCTGCTTCTGGGTCTAAACCAGGAACCAAACCGGTGGATCCGGTCCATGGGTCGGCTTGCCCGCCATGTGTAGGGCAGCGCAAACCTCTAAGCAGACCCACAACAAATCATAGCAGAGGGAACAGCAGCAGCAACCGAGTTAATGCTGGGATATCAAACAGAGAACCTCTGAGTGAGCAAAACTGAAATAAAACTCATCACTGAAAATGGTGCAGAATATGGTAATAATTATAAAAGACCGAACTGGGTGGATTTAGATATTTAATCCCATTGATAAACTGAATTATCATATCGAACTGATTCCTACTGATCAGTCATTATCATTGTTGCCAGTTTTTAGCTGGAGTTCCATCCTTCCCAGCAGCCATTGAATTGACTTTATTTATGATGCTATTGTGGACTGAAGCACCAGTGAAAACTAAGCATGACAGGAGGAGATTATTTATTCTTCCGGGGGGATGTCCCATGTACCAAGGCAGTGATTAAGCAGTCCGTGTAAAAACATACAAATATATCTATCAAGGTGCTGAATCCAAAAAATTGTAGCTATGATTTCCATCCCATCTGATCCTGCTAAAATTCTTCATTATCACATTAAGAAAAGTACAAAGTTTTGGCTGTTCCTCTCAATGTGATAAAGAGCCAGTTTGGGTTTGAAATGTGCACATTTTTATGGGCTCAGATAAAAGTGTTGTGTCTTTTGGAAAACAAATTCACAATCAGAGAAATTTACAATTGCTTGCAACATGAAAATAATAGATTAACACAGCAACATTTTTGTTCAGAATCCACTATTGTTTAATTATATCTCCAATAAAACTTGAGGAATCCAAATTTACTTGATGACAAAGTGTTTATAAAGATGAGGAACATGTCTGAAATGAGTTGGAGTAATTCTTCAAATACCTTAGTTGGTCACAAATCCAAAATCTTTTTAAGTGTGAATTCTGCAGTTCAGCTGCATCAATATGAAGAGAGATAAGACCATATGGGTACAGTCAAGATAAAAAAAAAACACCTGAATGGATGTGTAGACTTGTCTGTTGAAGTTTAAAACATTTCACCTTGAATGAAATTTAGTCACATGAATCCACAAATGAAATGGGAATTTGTACAAAAATAAAAGAACCTGAGTGATTGGACTGATCAACCTCTTGTTTTAAAACAAGACCACTGCAATGTCCTTTGACAAGCAGCTGTCAAAGTGAAGCTCAAACAGCCAATGCAGTTTTTTGTTTTCACGCTCTGTTGTTTTATGCTTTCAGGTAACAGGCAGCAGCAGATTGTGTCAGACAGAGAGGACAGCTCCTACAGTCTGTTGGAGGCCCAACATGCAGAACTTAAGAGGAAGGTGAGACTCACCGGTTATTCATTTTCTGTTGATCTACAGTGCGACTTTAACGAAGACAGCTATTGCAAATCAGTGTTGCACTTTTACATAGAATTCTAGTCTGTCTGAAATTGAAGAAACACGTTTTTAGAGACATGAGGCGTTCTGATTTCTGATTTCCAATAAAGGGGTGTGTCCATCCATAAAGGACCTCCACTAAGGATGCACTCATGTATCCTTCCTTATGGCTCCTCCAGCAGCCTCCTCAATCTTCAGAGCAGATATAAGAGTCTTGTAACATCCTCCATCCTCACTCAATTGAAACGACTTCCAGATGGAGCAAGGATCAGTTATATAAGAGTCATGAGAAGCAGCCTATGTGTCATGTACACAGACAGTTGTTCACATTCACACCTATGGGTCATTTCAGGGTTTATAATCAAATATGACTGTCATATCAAATGTAGGAGGTGCTTGTTTCAGCACAAAAAATGTGTGTTTGCGCACTTAGCTGAAGGAGGTGGAGGAGGAGATTGTGTTGAAGAGCGGGGAGATCCGCGTCCTGAGAGATTCTCTGAAAGCAGCTCAGCAGGAGAAGGAGGCTCAAAGGCAGAACCATATCCTGCTGGAGACTCAGAGACAGAGGGAGCAGAGCGACAGGGAGAAAGAGCTCAACAGGAAGGTGAGGAGCGAAAAAACACACAAACATATTTACAGGATATATAATTCTCACAATAACATGAAAATGGTGTGTGTCCTGTGTGCAGGTTCAGTCTCTGCAGTCTGAACTGCAGTTTAAAGAAGCAGAAATCAATGAGATAAAGACCAAACTGCACAGTTCAGACAGAAGCAAGACAGCCTCTCCACTCTCTAGAACCAGGTCAGTCAACATTAGTGTTACTAACAGGTTTTTTTTTTTTTAATTAGTTAAATGTTTCATGATATTAATCAGCACCAACTCTACTCCACTCTCTAAACTCATTCTCTGGTTGAGGTTTTTTCTTTTTCCATACTTTATATCATTTTAAGCTAAATGGCTTTTGAAATGTTGCTTGGACAAACTGAGACATTTGGAGATTTCATCTGGGACTCAGTAAACTGATTAAGCTAAAAAGAGTCGGTCAGTGTCTGAAGCAATGAGAAAAGTTAAACAAGACCTAGAGGAAATGTCAGGTATTGTGTGTTTATAATAGCTTCTCATTTTGTTGTACCTTTGTCTATCTGGACAACTTTTAATGTTTAAATTATACTTTATATATTATTATATACTCTGTTTATGTTTTTAATCATTATTTGGTTTCATTCTACACATTAAATCTAATCAAGTAAGAACTTAAGTTACTGAAAGTCCTTGAATGTGAGACCATTTTAGGGGAATCCTAGTATTGACTCCACCTCAGCTACAGGTCAGGAAGAACAGGTCACACTCCAACAGATTGATCAGCCATACATGTTAATTTAGAAGCAGTGTGTTTAAACCGAGTCATCATCCTGCATACGTTTGTAAAGCCATATTGTGGAACCATAAATTACTTTACTGACATAACCGGTCTACTGACTTCCGTAAACACGTCCTTCTCTGTTCCCTCTTTCATTACGCTGCGCTCAAAGTTTCAACTTCCGGGTCACAACAAAATCTCAACCGCAAAAATAAAACTCAAGTTTCCACAAGCATATTTTAACTTCGGATTTTCATTTAGAAACATATAAACGGAAATCAAATACCACATATGCGTTTTGTTTTCCGTGACATAATATCAAATCGAAAAAACGAAAACCGCCTCGTTTTCCGATTTTCGTTTTCCTGTTTCTAAATGGAGATCGAGAAACCGTTCGTTTTCCGATTTTGGTTTTCTCAATACAAAACGAAAATCCAATGGCCGCAATATACACGGACCCAGGATCCTATGAGATACTGGGACAACCAAAAGGCAATCTATCCAAACCTCTTCCGACTTGCCTTACAATTTCTCTGCACTCCAGCCTCATCTATGCCGTGTGAGTGGGTGTTTTCTACAGCTGGAGAAGTTGTATCAAAGAAGCAGCAGACTCAATTTCAAAACGTTGGAAAAACCTATTTTTTTGAATAAAATTTGTAAAAATAAAAAATAAAAAAAGCCCAGTCCACAAGCATCCTCATTCACAACACGTTCATTTAGATTTTCACGTTATGATACATGTTCACATTATTTATTGAGTGTATCTAAAAATAAAGGAAATTTTAAATTGAAATGAAGATATGAAATAATACAATATAAAATACAATGACTTAAATTATATTATTATAGGTCATCAAATCAGTGTCTGTTGAGTCTGTCAACTAGGTTGCCTGTAGGGATTTTTAAGGTCCAACAGGTGTCAGTATTCAGTGACACAGTATCGACACAGTATCAATACAGTTTGGCAATGTGTCGAAACGCTTCATGACGCCTCATCTACCCATCACTACTGTGGTGTTAAAGGCCGTTGTGGTGAAATGAACCACCAATGAACTATTGTGTTTATGAGGATTCTGAGGACCACAGAATTTTGATTGGTGTGTGTGTGTGTGTGTGTGTTTCAATAGACAGAGGGGTGTCCAGCAGCAGATCTGGTGACAGCCAGGAAGTGTCTTGCCCAGACCCCTTCCTGTCGGTCAGACCTGCACACCTTCAGCACCGAGGTCAGTCTCCAGCTCTACTTCAAAAGAGTTAATAGAAATAAATAACCTGCCACACATTTAAATGTTACTAAAATTCTAACTGGTCAATCAAATAAAAATTAAGACAGAAGCTTCTCAGTGCACCCATCCTTACACAGCTCACATTTAAAGTGGCTTAAGAATTCCAACTGCATTATAGGAAACATAGGAGCAGGGACCTAAAATCAGAGTACCTCAGCCTTTGCTCCACAGAGTTTGGAAGGTGTTTGTGTGTGTGTATTGTCCTCCAGGTGGTGTCCTGCTGGGGTTGTTGTTGCAGCAGCCTCTGTCTCCCAGCAGCCTCGGCCTTTCTCACCTGCTGTCTATAAGTCAGACCGACTTCCTGGCATCCAGGTAAGCATGCTGCACTGTAACCATGGCAACTTGGTTGGTAATAGTGTGCAATATTACTTAAAGCAAAGGTGTTTGCAGAAGCAACTTAACAGAGAAAGCGAAACTGGTTCAGTATTTGATGTGGCCAAATAAATCTGAATCAAGAAATCAAAAAGCATCACTTACGCCTCTCTCAGTGCCGCCACTGAATTGCCCTTGAGCAACACATCTAGGCATAAGCGAAGCAGCAGAGGGGCCAACACAAAGGAGGATTCATGCTTATTGAAAATCCATCTGGTTTAATGAAGTTTAGGAGTAAACACAAAAGCCAACACACCTGGCTTCCTTTGGAAATCTTCTGTTTTAGTCTACAAAGTTCAGTGGCAAAAATACAGGGCAATGACGTGAATTTTTTTTTGATCAGATGCTGTGGTATTATAATCACTTCAGCATCTCAAACTTCATTCACACAACCTAAGGAAGTGACCAAATTCTGATTTTTATCTAAGTGATTCAAATCTGTGAACAAACCAAATCATTTTTTAAAATTTAGTCTATCCCACTATGTGTCCTAGATTTGATTACAACCTGATCTCTGACTGTGCGAGCACTGTCAGAATGGTCAGATCAGAACTCGTGGGTTTTTTTTCAGCGTCTTCCTCCTCTGTACATATTGCCTTCTGTCATTCTATGTCGATCCCTCACAGACCAGTAAAAATGAACAGAGGAGAGCAACAACAGCGACTGGGGTGAAGATGAGAACGTTTCCTATTTGTTGAACTTTTATGGCAAAGCTTTTGATCAAGCCAAACTGAAAAGAACATATTGTAACACATTATTTAATTGTTATTCATGTATGCTTGTGACTCAGGTTTCAGTGAAATCTGCACGTGTGTGGCAGTTTAGCAGCTGTGTTCACACTAGGGGCAGCTGTGGTTCAGGAGGTAGAGTGGGTCATTTCCTAACCGGAGGATTAGCGGTTCGATTCCCGGCTTGTCCAGTCAACATGTCAAAGTGTCCTTGAGCAAGAAACTGAACCCCCAGTTGCTCCCGGTGATAACACCGGTGTATGAATGTGTGAGCGTTTGTGAGTGTGAATGGCCATGTAGTGTGAAAGCGCTTTGAGCCTGCTGTAAAGCATAGAAAAGCGCTATACAAGTACAAGACTATTTCCTAGAACTGGATATGTGTCACTTACAAACATTCATGTGGACCATCAACGCAAAAAGATGAGAACTGTGAAAATTGTATGTAACCTGTTTTATATCAGATAGTAGTATGGTGTTAAGTCACTTAATGCAACCACAGGTCTCCACATAGTGGTGTCAAATCCACCAAAACAAATCTTCAGTCAGAGCTTTAATATTAGAACTTGTTAATTTGACAACATATGTAATAATTGTTAAGCACAAATTGGACCCAAGTAGTAGTGTTTGTTTAACAGCAGCAGTAGCAGTGGTGGTTGCCCTATCACTAGTTGTACTATTTACATTTTAGCTGAACAGTTCCAACAGACTATGATGTGTTTTTGTTTGTTTGTTGATGTTGTGTGTCCAGCGGGTCGTCGACAGATTTTCTGCTCCACTCTGATGCTGCAGCCTGTTGTAGCAGCGGTGGAGGCGGAGCTCCCAGAGCTGCTGTGCGTACTGTCCAGAGTCTGGCCCTAACTGGACTGAACATGCTGAGTCAGAACCGAACGGAAGCTGCAGTCAGCAGCAGAAATAACAGGTGGACTGAGATTCTGAGGACACTATAGCTGCCCTGCTGAAACTGTACAGATGCTGATTTAGAATCCATAACAACAAACACAGAAAAAGCTGAACAGTAACTGGAAATGGATCAAACCCGCCCAGTCACCAGCCCCACTAGCTCACTCAGTGGCTGCTTGTTTGTTGTTTTGGTGGCTGTGTCCTTTTCTTTTGTCTCTCCTCTATCCACTCACCAACTCGGTCGAGGCAGACAGCCACCCACCAGGAGCCGGGGTCTGTCAGAGGTTTCTTAGGAATTGAACAGTTCTATGGACAGCAGAGTCCTCTTGTGGCCAAATGATGTAATAGCAGCACTGAACTGCCCACATGGCAAAACATAATCTGTAAAGTCATGTATTAAGTAGATAATTACCAGTCAAACTTTACAGAATCCCTGCAAACTCTGTAATACCTCAGCTCTAACATTTTGCCCTTAAGGCCTGCACACCAGCAAGAATTACTGAGTCACCACATTTGAAGGACTGTCTTCATACAAAAGGACCAGTGGGTTCCAAAGTTGTTACCTTAAGGATGTGGCACCAGTGCTTCTCACTTTCATTTTTACATTGTGCATTGTTATTAAAACAAGGCAACATTTTCTTTAACTGCATTTTTAGTTACAGCTTTAATTGGTTTGGCTCTTTTTTCAAACACATGAAAATCCAAGAAAAAAACCCAATAAACAACAATGTGTGACAGCCTGCAGCTTATTTACAGCTGAAAAAGCTGCATGGATGTTCACCTAAGTTGCCTGTTTATTAGGTACATGTTGTTGGGGTTGCCATGATTTTAACGCATCTGAGAACCACAGACATTTACTGTGATGGTTATCTGACTTGAGCAACTAACTTTTGTCCGAGCTAAAAATGAAAAAGAAGAATCTCTATTTGTGTTTGTGTGTGTAGGTCGTGTCCTGGAGCCGTCCTCCTCCTCCCTCTGTTGGACCTTCACCTGTCTCGACTTTGTCAGTCTCTGGACTTTCTGCGCTCCAGCTCTGCTCGCAACAACGGTTCAGACTCGTCCGCTGCCAGCTCACTCCCAGCAGGCACTGCGCATCCTACTGCAGGTCTGGGAAGACTTGAGGAGACTGGTGTGAATGGTTTCAGTTTGGAGGACACTGGTTTGACTGCTCTGAGGCTTCTCTACCTTCTGTTGGCCCAGAGTGATGAGGTGATGACAACCATAACATAACAGACACCTGTAATGACTAGGCAAACTGGTATAACTTACAAACTTAATGGTACATGTCAGGGATTAGGTCCACATCAACATCAGAAGAACCCCCTCACCCCTTTAACTACAACACTGTGCAGCTGCATCAGTTGTTTCGTTTTGATTTTAGGCTTTGCCAACACAGTATATGCCTTTGAAATCATAACCAGTACTGTAACAGGCAGTTCTTTTAATTATCAGTTAATCTTCCAATTGTTTTCTCAATTATTCACGAAAGCGTGAAAGAGGCTTGTCGCTACACTAGCCTAAGTCTTCATTTTCTGTCCAACCAGCAATCCACAACTGCAGCATGTATGACCTGTAGAAGCATCAAATCTTTGGCATTTTCTGTTAAAGCTTTATCTGAATATATCTTGGGAACATTTTAGTGTTAATGCACAGTTTACAGAGCTATTTATCATCTGCTTGTTGAGTATTTCCTGAATGTGTAGTGCTGATTGCTGACCTGCTCCTCAGGTGGTGGAGGCTGTGCTGTCAAAGGAGACTCAGAGCACAGTTACAGCTGACCAGGTACAGACAGAAACACACAGATGGACCACTCACACACACCCTCTGTCACTGTCAACTTTATCAAATCATATTTCTTGATTGTTACCCTCCTAAAGAGAAACACGTCAGTGAAATCCTCCCTGCTTCTGGTTGTAGGCTGAGCGCTCTGCTGCAGGTGTGGGTCTGTGCTCTCAGAATGCTTTGCTGCAATCAGTGTTGCGGCTGTGTGAAGCAGGACTTGGCAGAAGCAGCCTACAGCGGGAGGAGCTTGTCTTCAGTGCCATGAAGACATTATGTGTCTTAATTCAGAGGACACCACAGGCACTCACCAACAGGTGAACGCACACACTGAGTGTATTCACATGCTCACTGGTGTCCTGGTTATGGTCGGATTTTTATAGTGTTCTGGTTTATGTGTTGTAAACATCATACTCTGGTTTCAGAAACTTAGATACAGTCTTATCCAGGTTTTGAGAAACAAGGATATGACACATGGACATCCGGAGTCTGTAGCATGTAAACATCTTAGTCAGGTTCTTTGTGTTCCATTTAAACATCCTATCCAGAATATGATCAAAACCAGGATACTTGTTTGCATGTAAGCACGCTGACTGCAAACAGGCTGTTTTAAGTTTACATAAATTGTGTTACCTGCAAGAAAAGAGAGAGATTCGTTTCCTGATCAGTGACATTACCAACAGCCAGCAATCAGGAGGTGGCCAGATGTCATGGAAATAGTACAGTCCACAGTTAAGTTATTTCATCATATGTGACGAATAAAAGGAGATTTGTTCAATAGAATACAAGAAACAAAAGACTGATCATGACTTACTACTAACATTGATAAAGTCTTGCTTCTGATTAACACAACAGTTATTCAAGATAAGAGTAAAGAATAAAGATAAGATTAATTAGTGACCTTTATTTTCACTCAGTTATTCAGGATTTTCCTTTAATTCGTCACCCATCTATAATTTGCAGTGGATTCACACTGGTCACTTCTGTCCTCTCTCTATTTCTCAGGTTGCAGTGTGTGTTGCAGGTGATGTGTGTGTGTTTGTCAGGAAACAGCAGTTTGCAGAGAGTTTCTGAGTGTGTGTCCATCCTCATGCCGTTGTCTGACCACCAAACACTGGCTCAGCAGCTCTGCTCTCAGCATGGTGAGGCTTCGTCCACTGCCACAACACTATTAATGCACTGACTTTAACTCGCCTGGAATTTAATGCCACTCATGTACTAAGCAATTATTCTGCTCTAGTGATTTGAATGAACTGAAAAATTCACCGCAACTGGACATCAACTGTGTGTTTGTCTCCTTTAGATCCGTGTGTTTTCCTGAAGTTGTTCCAGTTCGTCAGAACCAGACCAGACAAACAGGCTACACGCACAGACTGGATTTTACTGGACCTGCAGGTAACACACACACACACACACTGCAGAGATGCACTGATTCCTACAAAATGAGTATGGATGAATAAACAAGGAAACTACATATAATAGTCAGGAAGAAGAAAAAAGTGTCAAAGTCAAACATCCTTCAACAGTAAAAACATTTTAAATATCAGTTTTTATCAGGTTAAAAATCCCTGTGCATCAGGTAGAAAGAATATTTTCACTGTCCTTTCATTGTTTGTGCTGGCCACAACTAATATTTGAATACAGCTTTTAGTAAGGAATTTATGCTGCTTCTGTTTTGGACACTGTTGTTTTTGCATCTTAGGTGGTTCGTTTGTTGAGCAGACTGAAAACTCAGGCGGCAGAAAGCTGGTCCGCCAACTTGCACAGCAGCTGTCAGTGTTACACTGAGGTAAAACTGACCCGCTGCTCTGTGTCTTTATGTGGTGATGTTGTGTTGCACCTTTCAGCACAGTCCTCTCTGTTTTATTTCCTCAGTTGGTTCAGACAGTGGTCATTGTTTTCCATCGCCAGTGGTTGGATCTTCGAGATTTTCAGGAGCTGACAGACTCGACAGGTCAGTCACAATTCAGATCTGAGGCACTGGACTGAAAATATTCACCACTGCATCCTTAGAAATGATGACAGTCAGCAGCATGTCTCTAAGATAAAATCATTGCTTACAACTCTGGTGACTTCTCCAGGCTTGGCACCACCCTCGTCTAAGTGCTCTGCCCCCTTGTTGCCGTGGTGGTGCAGCCCAGCGGCGTCTCTGCTCAGAGAATGTCTGCTGCTGCTGCACTGGCTGCTGCTGCACCACGGCAACTTCTCAGAAAGCTGCAGGCCACTGCTGCATATGTACGACCAGGTAATCCCCGCTGTCCGGGACACACTGAAGAAGATCCCCGAGCTGAGTGAGAGCGAGGGTACTCACACTCACACACTCACACACACACACACACACACGATAAAAGTCCTGTTTTTGCCCATCAGTCCACACCCAGTAACCCATATTGACAAAGTGAAAATCATTCTAGGAAGCCACTTTATGAACACTTAGTGTTTTGTGAAGTTACAGGCTGAAAAAATGACTTATAGATGTCGAATTTCACCTAGTGACAGTAAGGCTATCCAGGCAGTTGTTGAGAAAGTATTTCACCTAGTGACAGTAAGGCTATCCAGGCAGTTGTTGAGAAAGTAATGGGTGGGCCATGGAAACGTAGCCCGGAGCCCTGAGTACCTAGGTCCTAAAATTGGAAGCAGGCTACTTTTCCATGGCCCACCCTGTAATTTCCAGATCAGAGATATTCAACTATGTTCCATAGACGGCCAGTATTCTGCAGTCATTCGTTTCTACCTGTTTCAACCTTGAAACCTTTTCTCTTATAAAAATGAAACATGATGTCCCCCCCCCATTTGAGGGGCTCGTCTATCAGGCTAGGCATGTCACAGTGATATAAACATGTCGTATAATGAGTGACATTGCACGCCCCTGGTTTCATTATTCAGTTCCATTATAAGGTAGAGTTGAGAAATAATTTCAGTTTTACACCTGATTTGGAATGTCTGCATACTTTTGTCCATTTATTGTAACATCGCTCAGAACTGTGACATAAACAGAGCTGTGTTTCACACTTTCCTGTCTGTCAGAGCTGGCATTGGAGGAGATCTGCCGCTCAGAGGGAGACGATACTGATGACATGGATACTGATTCTGGCTCCTGATTGGCCGCGGACCACCAAGCAGACAAGGGGAACGATCTGCGATCTCTTGGATATTTTGCACAGAGACGATCACAGATCAGAGTGTCTGTTTCTGCCAGACTTCTCTGTGATAACGACGTTGGAGTGTCAGCGTCTTAACTGAAGGACAGAGTCACAGGACTAATCAGCTGTTTTGAGTTTTAACAATGAAACATGAAGGTGAGAAACTGCTTCAGTCACTGTTCATGTTCACCTATCGTATAATTCTTTTGTTCTTCCTATCTTTCTTTGTATCGATCAGTCCTCTGTCCATATTCCTCTTTAACAATCAGGGCTCCTTCTCTCTTGGGTGTTGCACCTTTTATTTTTGGTGTTGAAGGTTCAGAACAAACCAATAATAAAATGTTGCCTTAATTAAAAACAAACAAAAACCAGCTCAGAACCAGAAGATTTTATGAAACACCTTTATTTTTTTCTCCATCTCTAACTGAGGTATCATACAGTGTACTTGTATAAGGCATCTTATTGACCATTACAGGTCTGCTGAGTGTTAGGAAGTATTTTAGTCCAGTTACCTCAACGTAATGATGTATTTTCTTAGAGTGATTCAACATATGATGCTTATATTAGGTCCTCTATCCTGTTAACCTGAGATGTAATCAGTCTGGAAAAAGCCTGCTTGTCATTGTTATTACAATGACAACTATGTTTGTTATCCAGAGAAACAAGATGTCATGTAACAAGAAAAGTATCAGCTTATAACAAGCACCATAATATGAGTTGTCAGGATAACTGTTCTTATGAGCAACCACACAATTCAGAAGCAATTAGTAAATGAAGCTTTGCTGGCTCTGTAACACTTAAACTAGGATCATCAGTAGAGGATGGGACACTTTGATATTGTAATGTCAGACTGAAGCTGAATTTAAACACTGTCATTGTTGGCTCTGTGGTGCATTTGTGTCATTCTTTGATTATTTTCAGGCATACAGTCTAGTCAGAAAGTATGTTTCAGACTTGTCTTAAAATGGATTTGTTGTAATTGTCTTAAAATCTTTCCTAATTATATCCAATGCATTAAGTTACAGGCCGACTCTAATCAAGCTGTAGAAGCATCTCAACAACCGTTGACAGGAGTGGGATGCACCAGAGTGTCGTAACAAAGGGTCTGAATACTTATGTAAATGGGATATTTGAGTCTTTTATTTTTAATAAATTTACAAAACACTCCCAAAAACCCATTTCACTTTATCATTGCGGAGTAGTGTGTGTATATTGATGAGAAAAAAAAATGTAATGAATCAATTTTAAGATGAGTCTGAAACATTAAATGTGGAAAACTTGAAAGGGCCTGAAAACTTCCCATACTGACTGGAGGTCAGTTGGTGGTGACTCTGCACACCAACAACACTGACTCAGCCTTCTCTTACAATCCTAGGGATGAACTGAGAAGGGTAAACACTGGGAGAAAGAAGCTGTGTCCCAATTTAGGCTCCATCTGCTTCCTTTTTTCAAACCACTGGTGTGTGTAGGCATCTTCATCAACTCAGAAAAGGCCATATAACCAGGTGTGTTGAAATTGTAGCAGTCCCTTCAGGATGTCAGTAGTGAGTCTAGACGCACAGTCTGTAGTTTGTTCTTATCATTCAACAGTACACAGAGGCCGTGATACTCATTTGCATACATCAGGTCACAGTATTATATGCACATAAGTAACCGGGTCATCAGAAAATGTACTTGTATGTACTATAGTAACCTGGTTATTATAGGTTTGTGTATACATGCAGCAGATCAGTAAACAGACTGTTTCCTGTCCCTATGTTTATTTTGGAAGCATGACTCCTGCACACCACTTTGTTGGTTTTCAGTTTTGAAGGCAAGAGCACATGATATTTAATTGCTTCTTCTTTCATCCACCCACTCTGATACTTTTACTTTTAAAGTCTTTGTCAGGCACATTCATATATGAAAAAAATCTCCTATGGTTACCTGTATGCATGGCCAAGAGGCCACCTTTCTCTAGGAGATGTGTACTATAGCAGGAGAAATGAGATTACTCATTTACATGAGGTTACTGGAAAAAGCCAAGTGTAATGCTGTTTACTTCAGGATAAGGCTGGTATCACTTCATATTTTTCTGACAATCCCATGAAATAAGCAACTTTGTGTTAGTCTGTCCCTCAATACTTCCCTAACCTATATAAACAAGTCAAGAATATATAGTTTCCCTTGGAAAAAAAATGTGAAATTTACATACAGCTGGGCACCAGTTTCTAGCAGATGTCACTTAAACAGGAGGAAGTTGTTCATTTCTGAGGGATTCATTTCAGCTGTGCATTTGTTTACATGTGGTATGTTTGAGTATCTACAGCAGCAGAAACAATTTTTATTATAATAGAGAATGGCACCCGGTGCGAACAACAGTTGGGCTCTGTGGAATGAGCTACATCAGGCTTTGGATCCAGAGGTAACTTCAATTTATTGTTGGTTTTGGACTTTTAATGGGAAAAATGTAAAATATAACCTGTGTAGCCTTAAAGTGCATGTAAACACACTAGTCAAGTCAAATTTCACAACTCTATTTCCCAGTTTAACACTGCAGAGTAACTCTCCACTTGACAAGCTGATGAGAGCACCTCAACACACCATTAGTTCTGGTTTGTGCCAGGAACTGGTGGCACTGGTGACTCTGTTGTGAATCTCATGTAGAGCAAGAGAGATTTGTGGAAGGCGAGCAGCAGGTTTAAGCCCCTGTCAAAGGAGCCGGAGCTTGAATTGAGACAGCTACAGAGAGGAAGGCACCTGAGGGTCAAGTAATCCAGGATCAGACTGTCTGTGTAGTGTGTGTGTGTGTATAGCTGTCTGTCTATCCTTGTGAGGACCAATATGGGTTTTTGACCATGGGAGTGAGGACATTTTGTCAGAGATGTTCAGAGGGTCCAGAGTTGGCTGTGGATCACTTTCACATTTGTATTCTGGTTAATTTCGTCCAAATTAAATGGGAAATTGTCCATTTTCTTCATGCTATTTGATTTTTGTAAACAAGGTGGTCTTGAACTGGCACGTGTGGTGGCTTCACTTCTAGGGAACTGTCATGACATCATCTCTATATGCATCTATCTCTACAGGGACTGGCATGACACTCAATTCAGCAGTCTGGATGTTTCAGTCTGCATCAGAGCTCAAACCCTTTCACACCAGTCCAAACGAACTGTACTAAACAGGCGAGCACACCAGAGTTTACATTACCTGAATCAAACAGGTTAAGTGTGAAAGCACCATTAGGATTAAAGTTACAATTAAGTTCAGGTTAAGTTTAGTTAAAAGCATGATGCTGACTTCAGGCAAGTACGAAAATGCAGACAATTCGAGCTGCGCAAGATCAGTTTCACATGTTCTACTTTTGAGAGTGTCACCTACATGACACAGGTACGATATGCAATCTAAGCATTGCACCTAGGGGGCACTATAGCATGAAACAACAAGAGAAAGCCGGTCCCTTCCATTTGGTTCCACTCAAAACAACCATGGCTGACAAGTTTGACAAAGCTCTACCTGAATAAGTTCGTATGTACATATGTATGATACTTCATCACCTGGTCATAGCTTCAGCTGACTGATATTGTCCCCCTGTGGACTAAGCCTAATCACCTCCACTCCACTCCACTGTAAAAGTGAACATTGGCTGTGTTTACCAGAGACGGTCCTCGTCATTTGTAGCCATGTATGTTTCAGGCCTAAGGGTTGGGTGATGGTTGGTGTTGGGATGCATTAGATAAGTGAGGGTCCTCACAAGTACAGAAGTACAAACATATGTATCTAAGAGTGAGTGTGTTAGTGTTTTTCTATGAATGTTGGCACCACCTGGTCATCGTCTTGTTTACTCTGTGGCATTGTGTGTGAGCTGTGATGAGTCTTGTTCATGTTGTGATGTGGCGCGCAGGGATTGGTCAGCCACGGGTGCATCAGCAGCTCCGATGCCTCCAGTCTCTCAGCAGGCAACTTCCTCAGCATGCAACCAATAAGACACTTGGCCTGTGGTGACAGCCAATCAGGCAGGCTGAAAGTCCCGCGGCGGATTTTGGTGAACAGCGCAGCAGGCTGCGTGTCCTGGAATGGGTATCGTCCTATCAACATGGTGTACAAAGACACACCCAAGCTCCAAATGTCTGCAGCACGACCAGAATAAGACCCCTTCCCATTGGTCAGCAGCTCGGGGCCGACATAGGCAGGGCAACCATGTCTGTCTGTCAGAGAGTCGTCCTCGTGGTTACCGTCCAGGAGGACGCACTCGTCAAGGCCGAGCAGAGCAAGACGAGTTCTGTGGGGAAAAAGAAACATAGATCACAGTTTTAGTCTAATTAATGCATCAGCAGTAACATCTGTAGCACTGGTAGCTGGTATTACAGATACTTCTGTTATTAGTGCTAGTAGCTATGGTTTTGCTAATGGTTCCACTGGAGATGCTAGGTATAGCTTATTTTTATCTATATGGTTTCCTCAGTCTTACTGAACATTAATTATACTGCTGATACTACAAAAAAACTGCTAATGCTATGGTCCATAGCAGGTTTATGAGCAGTGTCAGCAATGTCTGCAGTAATTTTATTAGTATGGGCAGTGTTAGAAGCATTAGAAGTATCATAGTGTTGTTTGGCATTTAGAACTGGTAGTGGCACTTGCAGTAGCAGGAGTATTAGTAGTACGTTTGCAGTGTTAGAAGTATGTTATGCAGAATCAGTAGAATTTAGATTACAACCAGCAGTGTTTTCAGTAGTATCAGTATTATTACTAGCACCTTCAGCAGTGTTAAGTACTTACTGCACTGTAAGTGGTAGTATTCATCATTTTAGAGTTTATTAGGCAGTTTCACTAGAATTTATAGCACCACTAGTGTTAACCGTATTTTGTCATTTTAGCACTATTAGTAGTTTTTAGCTGTATCAGTTTCATAAGTATTTGTAGTACAAGTATCTGTCATTCAGTCTTATACAGTATTGTTCAAAGTAATAGCAGTACAATGTGACTAACCAGAATAATACAGGTTTTTAGTATATTTTTTATTGCTACATGGCAAACAAGTTACCAGTAGGTGCAGTAGATTCTCAGAAAGCAAACAAGACCCAGCATTCATGTTATGCACGCTCTTAAGGCTGTGCAATTGGGCAATTAGTTGAAAGGGGTGTGTTAAAAAAATAGCAGTGAGGTCATCAATTTTGTGAAATAACAGGTGTGAATCAGGTGGCCCCTATTTAAGGATGAAGCCAGCACTTGTTGAACATGCATTTGAAAGCCTGAGGAAAATGGGTCGTTCAAGACATTGTTCAGAAGAACAGCGTACTTTGATTAAAAAGTTGATTGGAGAGGGGAAAACCTATAAAGAGGTGCAAAAAATTATAGGCTGTTCAGCTAAAATGATCTCCAATGCCTGAAAATGGAGAGCAAAACCAGAGAGACGTGGAAGAAAACGGAAAACAACCATCAAAAGGGATCGAAGAATAACCAGAATGGCAAAGGCCCAGCCAATGATCAGCTCCAGGATGATCAAAGACAGTCTGGAGTTACCTGTAAGTACTGTGACAGTTAGAAGACGTCTGTGTGAAGCTAATCTATTTTCAAGAATCCCCCGCAAAGTCCCTCTGTTAAAAAAAAGGCACGTGCAGAAGAGGTTACAATTTGCCAAAGAACACATCAACTGGCCTAAAGAGAAATGGAGGAACATTTTGTGGACTGATGAGAGTAAAATTGTTCTTTTTGGGTCCAAGGGCCACAGACAGTTTGTGAGACGACCCCCAAACTCTGAATTCAAGCCACAGTACACAGTGAAGACAGTGAAGCATGGTGGTGCAAGCATCATGATATGGGCAAGTTTCTCCTACTATGGTGTTGGGCCTATTTATCGCATACCAGGGATCATGGGAGAACTTGTGGGGTGATATCAAAAATGCTGTTTCTGAAGCAAAACCAAGAAATGTAAATGAATTGTGGAATGTTGTTAAAGAATCATGGAGTGGAATAACAGCTGAAAGGTGCCACAAGTTGGTTGACTCCATGCCACACAGATGTGAAGCAGTTATAAAAAACTGTGGTCATACAACTAAATATTAGTTTAGTGATTCACAGGATTGCTAAATCCTAGAAACAAAAACGTTTGTACAAAATAGTTTTGTGTTTGTACAGTCAACAGCAGACACTGCTATTTTTTTTAACACACCCCTTTCAACTAATTGCCCAATTGCACAGCCTTAAGAGCGTGCATATCATGAATGCTGGGTCTTGTTTGCTTTCTGAGAATCTACTGCACCTACTGGTAACTTGTTTGCCATGTAGCAATAAAAAAAAATACTAAAAACCTGGATTATTCTGGTTAGTCACATTGTACTGCTATTATTTTGAACAATACTGTATGTGTGTTGGTGTAGAGAAACCTGCAGAGCTCACAATATCAGCAGTATTATTCACAGTACTATCTGTTTGTCAGTCTCATATGTGGCACTGGTGAAGACTAACCTGCAGCACTTCACAGTTTTGCTGCAGTTTTAGTGGTTGGGGTTAGTACTATATCTCTCTGGCAGTCCTACCTGTGTCTGTCACTGTAGTGCGCTATAGAAGTAGTATTTGTAGTTTGATCAGTACCTGTCATGGAGCCTCACCTGTATCTGTCGATGAAGACAAATCTACGGAGCTTCAGGTCTCTCAGGATGACTCCGTGGCCATGACAGTGCGACACGGCGTTCAGCATCTGAGCAAACAGAAGCCTCGTCTCCTCTTCGCCCAGGCGCTTCCTGTTGCGCACGTACGCATGCATGTCACCATAGTGACCAGGCAGGAAGGCATGCACACTGTCCTGGCCAATCACCACGTCCAGCAGACCACAGATGTTGTCGTGATGACCAATTCGGGTATAGGCAGCTAATCGCTCCAGGTAACCACGCCGAGGGAGTACCTGTAACCATGGCAACCAGGAGGGGCGGTTGGGGTAAGACACTGACTGTTCCACTGTTGTATGTATATTTTTCACAGTATCAGCAATAGCATTAGTATTTTCAGCAGTACTTGTAGAATTAGCAACAAGTAACAATCAACAGCAGTAGTAGTAGTAGTAGTAGTAGTTACCTGGCACGTGTACTGCTGCTGTGTGCGTACAAGCACCGCCCTGTGAGTCTCCTCCCCTTCACGCCGCTCACACAGGAAGTCTCGATGACGATTGGCTCTGACTGGTCTTGGGGGTGGGACTTCTGGGCCTGAGGCAGGGTGATAGGCCAGTTGCTAGTGGGGGTGAAGCTACATGAGCACGTTTACATTTTGGTAAAGTGTCCTGGGGCTCATCCAATAGCCTCTTCAGACAGAGTTGAGAGCTGGCTGTGTCCACACCCACACTCATCTGTGGTTGGAGTAGAAAAGTGAGGTTAATTACTAATTAATTTGTGAGGTTAATTAATACTTACAGCTTTATTATTACTGCCAAGCAGTGGCAGCCAGTGTTTAAAACAGGACACGATGTCAAACAAGGTCACAGCTGTGCAGTGCTTTGTGGTCAGTGCTAACAATTTAGTGTTACTATGCTAAAACTGATTGGCAGTAAACACAAAGTACAGCTGAGGTTCTGATGAGAATGTCACTAGTTGTAGGCGTCTGAGGTGTAGTTGGTCAAGTTTTGGACAAATGGGAACTACAACCAAGTGATGAAGCGAGGTGATCACAGTTCATCCTGAAGGGACATGACTGCCTGTAGAAAATGTCATGACTGTGCATCCAGTAATAGATGAGATATTTAAATCAAAACCACAAATGTCAACCTCATGGTAGTGCAAGAGGAAAGGTGAAAGAGTCACCAAAGTCAGTAGAATTTATCATCTGTGGACCATGAGCATTTGTACAAAATTTCATACAAAGAAATTTTGAAATGAAATTTCAGTGTGGATCAAAGTCACACCCCAGAAACTGTCCTGTTAGTGCCAAGTGAGCTGCGACTGAACAGACTCAAGAGAGCCGTTTAATTTCTACAATGCAATGCCCCTCTGCTGGTGTCAAAACCCCTCCCTTCGCTAAACCCTCTTAAGTAATATTTTCCCATACATGAGTAAGAGTTGTATTATTATCACATCTCGCTGTGTTCTGTCTCTGCTGCTCTCATGTTACACTGGTAACGCATCTATAGGCTTTATGATGCAACTTCCTGTAAACTTGTCAGATGCTTCAGCTTCTTTCAGATTGTTGCATCAGAGCACAACAGTTTATAGTTTAACAGGCTTTAAATACAGTCAACACCTACCACACGCATATGTGGTGGGAGAGTGTGGGCTTTATGAGGAGTTTTCTAGAACGCTGTGCTGATGCTGTGTGGAAACCTGCTGTTGGGCAATGCTGCTTCCACTCTGGTGAAACAACCTGAGTCACAGCAGCAACACGTCACCCTCCGACACACAGTGAATCAGTACTGTCTCATCGTTCCAGCTCTATGGAAGATTTCTCTTGACACTTTCTGTTCAACTGCAGTTTCACAATCAACATGCAAAAATACTTTGTTTCTATTCGTAGACTGAAACTTGACTGCTGTTACTCTAACTTTGGTAACTGTAATCTCTCACTGGCCTTTCTGAAAACTTGAAGGGGGCTATTTCCATACTCACCTCAAGTCAACCTTCACTTGTGCAGTTGCTATTAGTCATCAAAGCCTTTGTTAAAGTTAAACAACACCTTTTAAGCTGAAATAAAACTAAGACTCCCATGAAAATGTAGGCGTATGATTACTTCATCCATATCCATAATATTCACCAACACTTGTCAAGTGTTTTTCCACTTGTGGCTGTGATGGATTCAGTCCTCTCTGTTCATATGACTGAACTAACCATGTCCCCATGACTCGTCTCTCTGTCCTGCAGGTTGACATTAAAACTTAGACCAAACGTGACTGAACTACTGTTTCAGCTTCTGGAGGAAATCTGCTTTGTCCTCTTTGTCATCTTTTCAAACTTGTCATAAAAGTATGTAATCTTCAATAATAATTAATCATCAGATTTTTTTTTCTACATTAATAGATGAACATCTTAATCCTATGTCCATCCCAGTTAAACAGAGTCCAGTTACTTCAGCTGATCAGCTGGGATATGTCTTAACTGACTGTTAACATTTGTTAAAAGCTCAGAAGAAGTTGTCTGTTTTCTGTTTATGCTCCTAATCTATTCCTTTAAGTATCTGTAATCACTGAGTCTGATCAGCACATTTTTATTATGTATATGTGTTTTTGTTGTGCACATGCCAAATATTGTAAACCTAGATTATAAATACTCCAAATGTGAGTCCTGTTGACAGTTCAGTAGCACTGTAATGAGTTATAAGCTACATTTTTTTTGAGGATGGGTGATCCATCTCTGCTTCCAACCTAGTTATATACGATAGATGTTCATAAACTCTACTCACTGCTGCACTTTGCTAAACTCTAGTAGATGAGCTGCTGCATTTTACAGGTAAATACTGTAGTTTTTACTTCCTTCATTTAACAGCTACAAGAATATGATCATTTCTATACATGAGATCAGATCAGATCTACATAAAAACATTCTATGAGCAGCTACAGCTACTCGCACCTTAATGCATCAGTAACAGTGGTCAGTGGTGGAAAGTATTGTAACTAACAATGTTTAATCCATTACTGTACTCAAGTACAACTGTGAGTTTGACCACACTTAGACAACTACCTTTCAGTACATTTCATTGTACTTTTTACTGCACTACATTTATTTGATATGTTTAGTTACTCTTTTAACATATCTAGCTAGCTATAAAGTATATAAGGTAGTTAACATTAGCTCCACAACTACCAGCTGCACCATTAAATGTGATAAACACAATAGTGCATCAGTACTTAAAGTACTGAAAGTACTCAGTATGCGGAATGGCACATTTCAGATTAATCTGTATTATTAGATTATAATAATGTTGATACCAATACTTTTGTACTTTTACCTAAGTAGCATTTTGAATGCAGGACCTTCACCTTTAACAGAGTATTTGTACACTGTGCTATTACTTTTGTCAGTGTTTCCTCCTCTACTGACATTAATCTGTTATATAATAATAGTTACTACTCTTTTGCTAAGAATACTTTAATTCTATAAAAGTCAGAATTATGCTTTTCATGTACAATTTTATATTTATGTATTATTTGACTTTGTTACTGGCACTTTTAGTTCAAGAAGGACGTGAGTACTTCTACCACTGCTCCCAGGTCAGTTTTCTTACCTTGTGAGTTACCGTTGTAGGTCAACAGGTAACCAGTAGATCCACTGGAGGTAATGTGGAGCTGATGTTTCCCCCCGTGTAGAGCAGATGCTGCAGAGGACAGGTTTTCTTTAAGGTCCAACTCCCATTGGAACCAGTAGCTCTGATACTGGGGGAACTGGTGGTGACGTCCTTTGTCTCCGTTTTATTATTATTGTCTGGGTTGCGCAACCTGTCGTCAGCCAGTTAGCTCTTGGTTGTTGAGCTTTTTCCTCAGTCTGATTTAAATACTTTTTATCAACTTGTCACAAAACAAACTAATACTGTTGTTCAAAAAATATTGTAATATGTATTTTTTCCTAATATGCGGAGCTGAAGCGAACAAAGCCGAATCCAACCGAGTCCTCGTGTCCGTCAGTCTGAGTTTAGATGAAATAGTTTCGGACTGGTTTCGGTCCAGTCTGGCCTGGCGGACTCTTGTCTCCTTGGACCCTGTTCGACTCCGGAACTTTCGGCTGGACTGAGCCTTCGCACCAAGCCTGGGTACGTTTACGTTGTTTCCTCCCGCCGTGCCGTCATCCAGCGGGGCGGAGCCGCCATGTTGCAATCTTTCCACGAGTAGTCGTCAGAAAATACGACTGCCGGCGCCAGTTTATTAGGAACACCAAGTTGAAGCCAAATGCAGTGTAGTACAGCAGCCATATAATAATCCTCCTTCATGAAGGTGGTAATGTTCAGGCCCTGTTCAAACGGTTTTAGCCTGGCCTTAACGATATAAATAGGCTGGACAAAATAATAGAAACAGCGCTCTTGTATTACACAACTTGTTTTAGCAAGGTGTACATAATAAAAATGGCAGCTGAGTAAATGTACAATGGTCTAATATAACAAAGACCACCTACTAATGTAGCCTACTGTAGGCCTACCTACGTTAAGTGCTTGTATTCACGTTTTACTGCTCTACATTAACTTTGCTGATTACATTCTCTCATGCCCTTCCTGTCAAGTAAAAACCATGCAGACCTAGATTGATTGGTGACTAAATTTCCCGTAGGAGTGTGTGGTTGTGTGTCTACATGTCAGCCCCGTGACAGACCGGTGACCTGTCCAGGGTGGACCCTACCTCTTGCCCAATGTTAGCTGGGACTAGCTCCAGCACTCCACCGCCCTCTTCAGGATAAGTGATATAGATAATGAAGGAATGAATGAGTTATATTATTGTATAATAGTAAAGCTGATAGGGACATTTTGTGTACCTTCACCTTTACTACTTTTACTCCCTCTGCTTTAAGTATATTTTGCTGATAATACAGTTTTACTTTTAGCTGTGAAACTTTAAATCCAGGACCTCTCACTGTAGTGCAGTGTTTTTCGCTGTGTGGTGTTATTACTTTTACTAGACTAAAGGATTTGAGTGTTTCTTCTACTACTGCATATATACCACTACAGGGCTGCTACATAAAACCATTTTGTTGGTGTTCGAGTTCCCAAAACTGCTGGCAATAAGATCTTTTGTCAAGCATACTGACACTTGTGTGCTGCTCTCCACAAGAGAGAAAAGGGTCAAGTTCAAGAGGCCTATGAGAACAAATTACTGCACTGAGAAACCGATCTTTAACAGTGGACTTTAAAGTAACTGACAATAAATGTAGATAGTTATTTAAAAGATAGGTGACAAATGAAAGGAAAATCAATCTGTCTAAACTTCTACCCAACCCACAGTCTCATGTGACTGAATGGAAATGAAGCTGATAAATAAAAGGCAGCACTCTCGCTCTCTCCCCAATATATCTCCTCTAATATTTTCTATTATACAGGTTGAAAGGAGAGATGACAGGTGATGAAAAGAATCTATCTGATGAATGATGAAAGGGCCCGATCAGACCAGAGACATGAAGTGAGGCAGATAAGAAGCCACCAGAGCATCTCTTCGGCTGTCATTGTTGTCAAGTCAGTTTTACACAGACAGAAGATTGTGAAGCTGGTCCTTTATCTTTGACAGTGTCCTTGTGTTGGGAAGCATCACCTTAAAGACGGTATGGACCGGAAATCTTTATATGTGAGTCAACCTGTTGATTAATCTCTGCAGGAGACTGACACTTACAGAGGTATCTTCATTATGCAGATTTGTGCCTGGGTGTGTGGTGACATAATGGTCTTATAGCACTTTTCTATGCAAAGAGACACATTCGACTTTGTACTATTCACCCATTTGCACACACAAACCCTAACACACTCAGACCCGAGGACACTATATATATAAACTAGAGTAGCTGAGGGTCGAGCTGCTCTACCTTCTGAGCCACAGCCGCCATGTGTGGGTGTGTAGTTGGCTCGGCTCTGATTGGACAGATTCCAAGCGACAGGTAAAGAGCCTGGCTGGTCTGGTTACACACACACACACAGCAGCAGGTTATCTCCACATGGTTAGTGTGTTTTTGCGCCCCATGATGAAATATTGAAGAAACAGGAGGAGGAACATTGTGTGTGTGTGTTAAACTTTACTGTCTCTTTCATAACCAGCGTGATGAAATCAGAGACCAAGTGTCTGATTCAACTACTGCCTGCCACAAGAACACACGCACATTCATTTGTTCCTTTTCCTCTAACACACTGTCCTTCTTCACAGTATCATCACCTGTCAACACCTGTGCTGTTGGGGCAATGAGCTTTTGATCTCTATCCTGAGTCAGGCTGCGGTCTGTGGCTCTGGGTGTGTGCTGCAGCTTGAAATCCATTTCCTGTGTGTAGACCGGCTGTCTCTGCCCCCGAGAGCTCTCTCTGTGTGTTTTGCTTTAGGGCATCTTGATTTATGGAGCCCTGGGGAGCTCGCGCTGTGTAAAATTCAGCTAACAGTGGAAGCTTTAAGAGACGGTTAAAGCCCCGGGGTGGTTAGATGATAAAATATCCTTGAGCGTATTCAATGCCTGATCCAGTGTACATGGTGGTCTGTGCTAAATGCAGCTTAAATCACCCACCAGCAGAGTTTTTTCACAGTTAAGTTTTTCATGTTGGTTGTATTAGAGAGGTAAACACGTGAACCCCTGGGCCTGGGCCCAGTGGGCTCCTTCAGTAATCCATCCATGAGGAAACAAAGAGGTGTACTACCATGTAGCCATGTATTAGTTTGTTTTTGTACTGTTTACACACATTTCTCAGTTCACCTTTTCTACATTCACATGCAGCACACTGGCAGTCTGCATGAACTAATCTTCTCATTTCTCAGACACAAAATCCACTCAAGGATTAATCTTTTATTAATTAAATGACAACATTTAGTGCACGCCTGTTCTGGAAGTGATGTCTCTCTCCTTTATCGCTCTTCGGGGTTTTGGCGGAGGGGTCTTTATCTGATTCGAGGGTCTAAACACTGGTTGCATGCTGTGCAGATCACAAAACCCCTTGATGCAAATTTGCGATTTGTTATATTGGGCTGTAGAGATAAAATCTGAGTTGATTAATCAACTAGTTGTTGCAGCTCTACAACTAAGAGTTTAAAAGGATTATGCAGCCTTGCCAAATGCAGTTATATTAAATATAATGTACTCTTTTTTTTATTTGTAGTAGCATTCTTACTTCATGAAACCTGATCTAGTCTCAATCTTTAATCTCCACAGTCCCACGCCGCACACACACACACTCAGAGGTCACCAGGGATGATGCAAAACTGAGATAAGAAGACGCTTATATACAGTGTGTGTGTTTGTGTGAAGGCGGTACTTCTCTATAAACACACTGAGGCCAGCCTGGGATTGTCTCCGTGATGAAACCAGCAGTAACATCTGTGGTTGGCATGACTGCATCCACCGTGACATGCCTGTGTGTGTGTGTGTGTGTGTGTGTGTGTGTGTGTGTGTGTGTGTGTGTGTGTGTGTGTGTATGGCTGCACACTGTGAGGACCAGCTTGAGGTTTTTACCATGGGAGTGAGGACACAACTTCACAAGGCTGTTTTAGGGTTAACTTTTGATTTTAGGGGTCAGGTTGGAGTAAGGTTTAGTGTTAGGCTAAGAGGCTAGGGGGTGACTTGGGTTAGTGACTGTCCCCACAAAGATATCTGTATAAATGTGTGAGTTAAGATGGAGTCTGACCTTTGACCTCCACACTGTATCTGTCAAACAAACTGGAATTTGTTAAGTCCTTAATCTCAAGATAATGGGCTATAAAAATGTTGGATATTGTAATAAAATAACCAGTTCTAACCATCAGCTGAGTGTGGGTGTTTCCAAAATCACTCACTACTCAGTGTACGATTACTCACTCACTATGAACTACAGTGTGTTTTCCATTTTGTAGCGGTGTGATGTACTGTATAAATGTATCCACTTTATAATGCACGCAAAATATCCAATGCAAAACGTAGCATTCACACAGTCACTGCACACAAATCCTGAGTCTGAGACGAGAGCTCTGATGTAGTGTGTCACAACTACGTTAGCCAGTAGTGTAGGAAGCACTCGCACTCTTTACTTAAGTAAAATTAGCAATTTAACAATATATACATAAGTGGAAGTCCTACAGTAAGTAAATGTATGGAAAGTCCATGTTGTGGTGATGGATTTATTTATTTTATTGATGCATAAATATCAGCAACAATTTGCAGTTGTGTAGCTTCTCAAGGTGGAGCTCATTTTAACAACTTAATATACAGTCAGTTAGTTTATCAAAATGCTGTTCATCGACGTTATAACCCCATACCCTCCCAGTGACGGCCTGTGGCTGATGTGAGGCACCCGTATTTGTTTGCTTTTGGGCACTGGGTCATTTTGTTCCATGTTTACAAATCAAAAAATTGTGATTACTTTATGAAAATGGCCTGAATCCAAATGATTTATTACATACACCAAGCAAACACCAATGCAGGCTAATACAACAGTCCTGTAATAAATCCTACTTTATAAAGGTGACTCTGTTCACGTTTTGCTCAAACTGGTTCAGAGATTGTTTTGCATTATACTGGCAGGTGTTTCCATTACTTTGGCTATTCAATTTAAATCAATGAGGTTAAGCTAAATAGGAGAAACAACTCTGAGTAAAGCAGCACAAATTAGAGCCTCCACAGGGGAATCAGCTTTAACTGAAGCTGCATGAAGCAGAAAACATGCTGTCACTTAGATGTTTGGTTAATTTAAATAAAGTATATTTAACAAAAAATATAATTAATAAAAGATAAATGAAACATTTTCAAAAATGTTGTAGATAAAAGTTTTTAGCATCAAGACAAAAGAACAAAAACAGATTGTTTATAAAAACCTAAACAATGTTAACTTAGAAAAATCATCAGATAGTAATTATTAATTTTAACTCGTGTGTTTGTGTATGTATGTGTGCGTCCATGGTTTCATTGCTCTCTCGTGCAACCAGCAAATGCAACTTGAAGCAATACCCTCCACACCCACACTCGTGCA
This sequence comes from Monopterus albus, assembly GCF_001952655.1. Taxonomy (NCBI): domain Eukaryota; kingdom Metazoa; phylum Chordata; class Actinopteri; order Synbranchiformes; family Synbranchidae; genus Monopterus; species Monopterus albus. The sequence goes on along the minus strand of NW_018127990.1, from coordinate 1,209,078 downwards.
CTCGCCCATCTCAAACTGCAACAAACAAAACAAACACACACACATGCTCCCTCCATCACGATCCTGCTGCTTTCTGCCGTAATGAGGTGCAATCAACACGCAACGCTGACCAACACACACACACACAGTGGCTGGTTGAAGGATGAAGTCAGCCTCTGATTGCAGAAGAGTTACAAAGTGTTGACTTGTTCCTGTGTGTGTGTGTGTGTGTGTGTGTGTGTGTGTGTGTGTGTGTGTGTGTTGTGACCCCATACTGCCATGCTGTCACATCCACAACAGCTGCATTACCAGCAGTAGTCATCTTCACATCTACACTTTATTGTTTTTGTTTCTTTTAACATTTACAAAAAAAAAATCTGATATTTTTTAGGTTTTGATCTCTGTTCATTTTCACTGTTTTCTCAAATGCTTTTTATTTCTCTGTCAACACAGAGTCACACCGTTTCACAGAGCGAAACTGAAACTAAACTAAATATAAACGTGGGCTGACAATGGGCCCTGGGCACAGACGTGTGCAAGGCCCCATCTACACTTCTAGGAGTGAGACTATAGTCAGTTTGTCTTCTTGGGGTTGTTTTGTGTCCTTTTGTAGTTGCTTTGACTTTTTATAAAGCTATTTTATGTCCAATTTAGCTCAGGTTGAATCTATTTGTAGTAATTTTGCATCGGTTTTGACTTGTTTTGTGTCTATTTTTAGCTGGTCCTTATTTTACTTTTTTTTTGTAATTTTCCTGCCTCAGCTGTTGTTTTTGTTTCTTTTTAGTCATTTTGTGTCTCTTTGTAGTTTTGCATTTATTTTTTTCCCATTGTATGCCTTTTCTTTGTCATTTGACTGACTTTCCAACAGATATGTTGACAGTCCCTTCACTATTCTCTGGTCTCGGGGGCCCCCTGAGCCTGTGCCCTGTTGGCCCATTCAGTAATCCGTCCATGCAGGTAAATGTTTCATCTGCATTTATTGAACGTCAGAATGAGAAAATGTGTTCTAAATTAATTACGGCTAACTATTTTGAGTGTGATTAACGACACCAGCCCAGTTATCTCACACCTGCTAGATCCTGTGTGTGTGTGTGTGTGTGTGTGTGTGTGTGTGTGTGTGTGTGTGTGTGTGTGTCCATGCATGCCACTGGGATCTGATGCAACACACACACAATCGCCAGTAGCCCACCACACAAACCCACCCACTCTTTGGCGATGAATCAGTGGAGAACTCCTGATTCAGACACTCACACAGTGAAGGAGCTCTGAAGTGATGTCAGCAGTGAGGTGATTTGTTTTACATTCAGTTGAACTCTGATAATCCACTGCTGATAATTAGGCACTTTTGTGATGATTGATCATTCAGTGTTTATTTCTGTGACCAGATTGGAAGAAGAGCAACTTCTAGCCACCAGGGGGAGACAAACTCCACCACAGTGTCTCAATGTCTCTCACTCTCTTGCTCCCTCGTTGCTTATTGTGTTGGTTGACAACAATGAAGAAAGTTTACTGAGCATCATGCACATTCAGGCTCTTTGTAATGCTACAATCTTAGCATCTTTTACACACCATTTCACAGTTCTCCTCAAAACTCAATTTGCTGTCAATGATCGTCCCCAGATATTTGTATGTTTGCACATATTCAATAGTCTGCCCCTTAATTAAAGTGACTTCGTGCCTATGAGGTTTCCTCCTAAAATCTATGAGCATATCTTTAGTTTTTGTTGTATTTAGTTGCAGAGAGGATTCCTCACACCAATGGACAAATCCTCAATGACTGAACCATGGCTACCTTCACCATCACTGAGGAGACTAACAATAACTGAGTCATCAGCATACTTTATAATAGTTCTATTTTCACATCTACTCTGACACAGCTAATGCTAAAACTGCCCAAAATTAATATTGTCCACACTCTGTTCTGTGGCCACGCAGCATGACACATGTCCAGTGTGTAGGAAGAGTTTGAATGGAGAAGACAGCAGCAGCCAGCCCCCATCAGAGTCCCCGTCCCTCTCCATGGACCCCCGCACACAGGAAAGATGGTCCTTCTGAGACACCCACCTGTTTCATCCCTCAGTTCTCCTCACCTACATCCAACAACACACCGAGAAGACAAACACTTCTCACTTTCCTCTTCTGACCAGCCTCTCAAAAATCTTCATCAAAACTGGTGATCGTGCACCAGCTGGGAGAATGAAGGCTCAGGCTCAGTCTCACCCAAAATCCCCGCTAATGTTTGAAACATGTCCAAAATGCCTCTGTTGACGCGCCGTCCCCACAAATCCAGTTTGGCTTTAAATGCAGCTACTTTATCTGCCAACTTGAAGACAGTTGTCATTTTCCCCTGAAGTGACAGATTGAGTTCATTGAGCAGGATGAATATGTCCACAAGTAAGCCAGTTTTGGCGCTCAAGTGACCGAGATGTAACCGAGAGAATACGGTCATTTTTCAAAATAAAAGATCGTTCAGACTCAGATAATAAATAAAACGGAAATAATTAATAATTTCTTGTACGGCCCGGTACCAATTGATCCACGGACCGGTACCGGTCCACGGCCCGGGGGTTGGGTACCACTGCTCTAGATTAAAGGACTGTGTGATGTATTTAGCAGTACAATGTTTTTTTCTTTTGTCATGTATGTTTTATTTTATCTGCATCATGTGTCTTTTCTCTTTTGGACTTCTAGTCTGGCAATAAAGATGAGCTGAGTTTGACCTGGTGCAAAAGGTGCAGACAAAAACTGAAGTGTAGAGCCAAGAGTCGGGGTCTGTCGGAGGTTTCTTCTGTTAAAGGGAGTTTTTCCTCCCCACTGTTACTAAGTGCTGCACAGGGGGGTTTGTTGGGTTTTTCCTATGTAATAATAATGATAACAGTACTAGACCTTACTTTGTAAAGTGTCCTGAGATGACTTTTGTTGTGATTTGGCACTATACAAATAAAATTTGATTTGATTTTATTTGAATAGTTTCTCTGGCATCCCCTCAGTGATAAGACTCCGGGAAGCCCCTGCCCCAAGAAGTAGTCCAACAATGTGCCATGTGAGTTCAGTTAGCTTTATTGCATTACAACAAATATTATTAGGAAATTGTTTTGCTGAGCTCATAGTGCAACAGGACGAGCATAACAAAATCTGACAGTAATAAAAAACCTTTTTAAACTTAACAAAATACCATAAATATAGAAAATAAGTTTAAACCAATATACCTTAAGTGTGGGAGGTCTGCACTTTAACATATTAAAAATGCAAGCCATAAATAATTTCAAAGACCACAAACTAAAATGAAAATGTGTCTTAAAGTGTCAGAAGGTCACTAGTTATGTGTCAAATAGCCTCAGGTAAGACTGCTCAGATTTAGGTTGTCTGCACCTCCTTTCAGAAGCCATCATGAGTAGTACAACACTGGTGGTTTTAATCACCCCCATCCTGTCGTGCAAGAAACCATGATAGATAGATAGATAGATAGAAATACTTTATTAATCCCAATCTGGGAAATTGCATTGTTTCAGCAGCGGTTCACACTCAATATCAAGCACACATACCAATAAATAGAATAAATAACTCACTAAAAATATAAAAATATAAAACAAAATAAAAAAAATACGTTAAAAGTTAAAAACAAACCCAACACAATCAAGTACACATACATAATCGATGTCATTGACATGATGAATGAAACATATACAAATCTATACAAAAGGTGATTCAGTATATAATTGATGTCAATCCAGGAATCGTCTAATGCTCCAAGATGATGTGTTGTACAAATTAATGGAGTAAGGCAGGAAAGATTTCCTATAACGTGCTTTACAGCAACGAAGCTGTCTAAATCTTTTAGAGAAGGAGCTCCGCTGTCTATCAAGCACAAATCGGAGAGGATGGTCA
>NW_018127990.1:1182657-1204522 GCF_001952655.1 Monopterus albus | reverse complement strand
AACAGCGTCATCAACCCCCAAATGTGGCCGGTAGGCAAACTGCAGGGGATCAAGAGACGATCTCACCTGCGACTCAAGATGGACCAACACCAGCCTCTCCAGCACCTTCATCACATGCGATGTGAGAGCAATTGGACGATAGTCCCCAAGGCCTGATGGTACTGGTTTCTTGGGTACCGGAACCAAACAAGAAGTCTTCCAGAGAAGTGGCACCTTCTCCAGACTTAGGCTCAGGTTGTAGAGGTGTTGGAGAACAGAGGATAGCTGTCTGGCACACACCTTCAGCAACCTGGGGCTAATGCCATCTGGACCTGCCACCTTTGATTGATTTAACCTCTCCAACTGTCCTCTCACCTGGCCAGCTGTTACACTCAAACAAGATAAAGGGTGCTGGATGGGGGGATGGATATCCCCAGTAGGGGGGCAAACTGACATCTGAGGGGCCGAGTTCACCACTAAGGGCAAAGAGGCGAACTGTGAGAGAGACAGAGGAGGTGAATGAGAAGGGTGTGAGGGGACCAAAGAAGGGTTAGAGGAGACAGGGGAAGGCTGAGAGCTAAACCTATTAAAATAGGTATTGAACTCGTTAGCCCTCTCTGTGCCTCCAACAGACTGTCTACCTCTCCCCCCAGTTCCAATGATCTCCTTCATCCCAAGCCACACTTCCCTCATATTGAGCACATGGCTGTGATGTCCCACAGCTGCACTTAGTTTTGTTATTCAGCTTGGTTTGATTTTGTTACTTTTGGAGACAATATCCATATCTAGTCTCATACAAGTTAAACCGGTCACATTTAAGAATAATGTTATTTGAAATTCTAGCAATGGCAATACAAAATGGCTGTGGATTAGGAGGTAGAGCGGGTCATCTCCTAGCAGCAGGGTTGGCGGTTCAATTCCAGGCTTCTCCAATCCAAATGTCGAAGTTTTTTTTTTTTAGCAAAACAGTGATATCACCGGTGTGTGAATGTGTATGGGTGAATGGGAAATAGCGTAGAGCTCTTTGAGTGCGCTTCAGTGCTTAGAAAAGCGTTATATAAGTATAAGGTGAATACTTTGGGACCATTTTGTTGCTGACTGAAAATTGATTCCAGTTCTCTGATGCGACTACCCAGATGTTTTTTCTCTCTCAGTTGCTGTTGAATCACACTAACAGAAAAAAAACTAGCTCTGTTTCACCTTGAGTCAGAACAAAATAAAACCTTTATTCCCAGAGAATCTGGAATATTCCCTGAAATGTTCCGGATTTTACACGTTCACTCTGTTTTTAGATGCAGGTTTACAGTGCCTTGCGAAAGTATTCGGCCCCCTTGAACTTTGCGACCTTTTGCCACATTTCAGGCTTCAAACATAAAGATATAAAACTGTAATTTTTTGTGAAGAATCAACAACAAGTGGGACACAATCATGAAGTGGAACGAAATTTATTGGATATTTCAAACTTTTTTAACAAATAAAAAACTGAAAAATTGGGCGTGCAAAATTATTCAGCCCCCTTAAGTTAATACTTTGTAGCGCCACCTTTTGCCGAATACTTTCGCAAGGCACTGTAGCTTCCTGTACCTAGTGATGTGACAACTGAGTGTAATTCCTGATGGTGTAAAATTGGTGCTAATTGTGCATGATGCAAAACCAGACACTGCTTACACAACCACAAAAAAAGCTTCTGTGAATCCTGTTTGGATTGGAATCCCAACACACACACTTCTACGACACTGCTGCTCCACTGACCACTGCTGATGAATGGTTGGGTTGTTGACTGATCAGAAGCATGTGACCGGTGAATGTGTGGGCTGATCGGCATCAACTAGTCACACTTGGACTATATCTCTGTCTCTCTCGCTCTCACACACACAGATAGTGGCAGAGCCTGCTTACAGAAACACACAAACACATTCATCTGCTTCATATTCATCACCATCATCAGTCATCTGTCAACCATGATGCACAGCAAAAAACAGATCAGGTAAGAAATCACCTGTTTTACATCAGTATGACAGACAAACATGTGAGTGCTGTTGCTGGACAAGTGTGAACAGGGTCCAGGGAGGATTTGGGGTCTGGTACTGTCTTGTCCAGGCTTCCCTGCAGGGACCTAGAGGGAACCGGCATTGTGGTTATGATTGTCATCCAAATCCAACAACCACCAGCTTGAATCAACTTGACTTTTTGACTTTTGTTCAGTGAAGCAAAAGCTCGACCTTATGGTGACTTTAAGTAGAGCAGAGAGCTTAAACTATTGATTAGAAAGAGATTTTATTGATATTCAGAGCTGTAAGTGAATCAAACTATTTATTAATGATTCTTTCTCAATAGAGTAACATCTGAAGGTTTAAGGAGGTAGCTGCCTATAACTGCAGACTGATATTGGTTTAGGAGGATTTGGGGTCTTGTCCTGAATTATGAAAGAGGGAGGTCTGGAGGGAACTCTGTTTGCAGGTTCGTGGTAGTCAATTACTGAGTCGAAGACGCGTCACCTCTCATCCAAGAGGCTTCAACAGTTCTGCCCAACCAGCGTTGAGTCGGAGATATAGTATTTATCCCCATCAGTGGTGGTTCAGTCCTTTGATGGCCAACAATGTCCCCTAATGACTGAGTCATTATAGTCCGATATCGGTGAGCGTTGTTACCGGTCTTTGAACCCTCACGTGTGGACTGACGCCTATTGTCCTGGTGTGAATTAGGGTGGGTGTCGGTCCACACGTGAGGGTTCAAAGTTGTTTTGTATCACCTTGCACTTGCTTAATGACTCTTTATGGATGTTTCTCTCTTTGAGAACATCTCTTTGGAGATATTTTTGTCTCTATCTGGTTATTTTGTGTATCATTTTGGTCGTTTTGTTTCTCTTTCTGGGTTTCTTTTTCAGGGGGGCCCCTGAGCCTGTGCCCTGTGGCCCCATTCAGTAATCCATCCATGATGGTTGCAGTCAGGACAAAGTGCAGTATGCCTGTTTCCATAGGGGCACTATTTCATGAATTTAACACCAAAACACAAGATTACAGCTTTAAAAGAGTTTTGTCATTTCACAGTTTTTAACATTAATGTGCAACGCCCAAACTGTAATGCAGAACAGGATCATATCATTAATTATTCCTCTTACCTCTGTTGTAAAAGGTGGATCAATGGGCCTGATTTGAAAGAGAAAACGATGTGCACGCTATAAATGACTTTTCATCTCACAAAAGACCAGGGGACAGACCGACCTGGCCTGAAACTCCCCTGAGGATAATTTAGGCCCAAACAAAGGGAGAGCAGCTGTACCGGCAGCAGCATGATGTGTTACTGATCACGGAGCAGCTGAAATGGAAAAAACTGCAATAAGTGTCACTGTTAATACTTTTCAAACTCTGTCTCCCACAAAAATCACATTTCTCTCCTGTGGTTGTGATGACGATGATGATGATGATGATGATGATAATGAAACAGTGCGGTCAGGGCTGACAGGCAGTGATAATACTACTACAGCTCTGACTGTTAATACTACTATAAATGATAAAATAACATCCTCCTCTCCTCTCTGCAGTCATGATGAATGCCAGGAGACAGCTGATTGGTTGATGTCTCAGACGAAGCATCGCCCCCAAGTGGCGATCATCTGTGGGTCTGGACTGGGCATGCTCGCTGACACCCTCAAGTGTCAGGTCTCCTTTGCTTATTCTGACATACCGGGCTTCCCTCAGAGCACAGGTTCGGCATTATTTTAATATTAACAGCATTAAATAACTTTATTATTGGCTAGCAGTTATCTAGATTGCTCTAATCCAAAGCTGGCAGCACAGAGTTGGGCACAAATTATTTATTCACACGTTGTATATTTTACACTTTGATGAACTGCAAAACAAATCACTTTAATGTCTGTCTATAAAAACAGTAATATTTAAGAATATTTTAAAGTGCTTTATTTAAAAAATGGAGATGAGGTTTTTTTGATGCAAAAAGTCTTTAATTCCACATGTGAAAACATGATTAAAAAAAAGTGAAGTTTCAGTCAAAGGACCATTGTCGGTACAACTAATGATGCTCGTCTTCTTTTGTTGATTTTGGTGATACATGCCTGGCACTATTTCTTGAAAAGCGTACTTTAATAGACTCTTTCAACATTGTTTCAGCGACTGATGAATAATATATTATATATACTGTATGTTTCATATATAAGTGCCACTTCTTTTAGTATTTTCTAAACAACTAAATTCCTGTAAAGCCACAATTTACTACTAGAGCCTGTAGTTTTGCAATAGTCAAACGGTCAATTTGTTTATCGACCGAAAAAACTGCAGCTGATCTGTACGAAATTTATCCTGATTCTGAAGTTAGTCAGGGGTAATCAGTACAGTAGTACTAAAAACTATATAAATCTGTAGGGGGAAGTGAAGAAAACCCAAGACTGTCTGTTTGATTTTTAGAACATGCTTGTAGCCTATTAATAACTACCTGTCAGGATGTGTTTAGTCTAGCTTAGCAGAGGCAAACTGATAGCCTAGCACCATTACAAAAAAAACTCCACACACAGTGTTTAGGGGCTAATCAGCATCACTGTCTGTGTCTCACTGGAATTCAAGATTTGTATTTGTCATTTATGCATAAACACAGTCGAGGCATATAGGAATTCTTGTGCAGGGCTCTCCTTGAGTCAAGTTAAGAGTTTAAAGCCAAAAGAATGAACACCTAGTCTAAATATAAGATCACCCAAGAATATAAAAGAATACAAAAAACAAGAAAACCCAAGAATACAAAATAGTTGATAAAATTGTGGATACAGGAATAAGATAGCAGGTAAAATGGGCAGTTTCAAATATTGCACATAGTGGAATTGTATATGGTCTTCTACTTAGTAGGGTAATGAGGGGTTATTGCAGAGGTTTTTCACATTTTGTATTTGCCATCAGTCTTACTGCAGCAGGGAAAAAGCTGTTGTAAATTCTTGTTCTGTATGTGATGATACTGTTCGCTCTGCTGTGCCTGAGGTTGCGGGTGCAGTTTTTGTGTCTGAGCAGAGTGTGAGCTTGGTGGAGTGGGTCTCTGATTATGTTCTCTGTTCTTTTGCAACAGCACTGTGTGTATATTGTGTCCATAGTGGGCAGTTCAGTCCCAATCCTGAATCTGTCTGTGTGTTGCAGTCCAGGGTCATGCAGGTCGGCTGGTTTTTGGGGAGTTGAAGGAAAAGACGTGTGTGTGCATGCAGGGTCGCTTCCATATGTATGAAGGACACTCACTCAGCAAGGTATACATACACACATGCGTTCTTGTCATTCTGTAGTTGTGAGGACACACTGATTGACTGCATTGTCTTGCTCTTTACTCTTTTCTCACTTTTAACTGACAATAAATGTAGATAGAACAGTAAGCAGTAAACACAAATAAATTCAGCATCTGAGAAACACTTCACACAAACACACACATCTAGACTGAGCTTATCTGACAGGAGACACCACTCCAGTTTAAGTTCAGTGGAGATAAAAACAGATGTCTCCATAACAAATCGGACGTTTCTTCCATTTGAGAGGCAGATAACAACAAGGTTATGACGAGATGTCTGTCTGTTTGTCTGTCTGTCAGACAACATTTCCAGTTCGAGTCTTCAAACTGTTGGGGGTAGAGACTCTGATCGTGACAAATGCTGCTGGCTCATTGGCAGACGACCTTCAGCCTGGTGATATCATGATCATCAAAGACCACGTTAACTTCCCTGGACTGGTTGGTCTGAACCCACTCAGCGGACCCAACAACGATGAGTAATTTAGATACATACCTGGTTATGTGTTGTTTTCTTCATGTTTTGTTCTTCTTTCACGTATGGAACATTTTTTTTCTCTCATGTTGTTCACTGTGATCATACTGTGACTCAGTTGTCATGGTAACAAGTATTGATGCTGCTGTTTAATCATTGTTGATAGTTTTATTAATTGTTGTTGTTCGCAGGTTCGGGCCTCGTTTTCCTGCCATGTCAGGTTGCTATGACAAAGGCCTGCGTTGCCTTGCAATGGAGATTGCCAAGCAGCAGGGCATAGCCAGCCTCATGCAGGAGGGTGTGTACGCCATGGTGGGAGGGCCAAACTTTGAAACCATCGCTGAGGCTAAATTGCTGTATCGACTGGGTGTTGATGCCGTCGGTATGACACACAGACACACATTTTCCTCTGGATCCAACACAGTTCCCTTAATGCGTCTTTGCCAACCAATGAAGTTGCAGTTAACATGCATTTCTGTCCCGACTTATGTAATATATTTTAACAAAGACTTCAAAGGATCTTGTTTGTAATAAATAAATGTGCAGCACTTTTACTGTAGAAATGTTAATAAGGGGGCTGGAGCCAATCCCAGCTGATTGGGGTGAGAGGCGCGGTCCACCCTGGACAGGTCACCAGTCTATCACAGGGCTGACATGTAGACAAACCACCACACACACTCACTCCTACAGTCACCAGTCGGCTGTGGCTCGAACCCAGGAACCTTCTTGCTGTGAGGCGATAGTGCTAAGCACCATGCCGTTGTGTCACCCATGTGAAAACGCTCACTGACAAAACTACATTCTCTCACCAAGAGCTCTAAGACACAGCCACAATGTTTATGTTAATACTGTAACTTAGTGGTGGCAAAGTGGCATTTAAATGAATGATCAAAAACCAGCTGACACACAAGGAGCCTGGAGCTTTTTCCCCACTTTGCCAAGATGGAAATCTAGCTTTAAAGTATGTGGACATTTTGACGAGATATCTGAGATTGATCACAGAATGCAGATGTCTTTCACATGAACTTGATCGTCTTTCATCAGGTGTGTTAACTTCACCTTTTTGATAATGTGTCAAAGTTTTCTGAAAATATTTCTAAAGTATGGAAAAGGAGGAGAAAAACAACTTACAAAACAACATCCACATACTTTATGTTTATGGATTACAAAGTAGATAGATGTACAGTGGACCGTTTTAACTGATATAAACAAACGTGTTTGCAGGTATGAGTACAGCTCCTGAGGTCGTTGTGGCGGCTCATTGTGGCCTGAGAGTCTTCGGCCTTTCTCTGATCACCAACAAGGTAAACATATAGCTGACACACCAACTGGTACATGGATTGGATGGATTGTGATTGACAACACAACAGCAGGACATAAAGTGACTGATCAGCTGATTAATAAGACTGATAAACTGATAATCGTTAGAGCTTCAGTGACAAAATAACCTAGTGATGCAGACTGTGGAAGAATAAAACAAGCTCACAGCTGTCCTTTCCAAACATTGAGCAGCCAGTCGTGTCTCGATGATACCAAAAGGAAAATTCAAAGTAAAAAAAACTTACAGTAATATCTAAATGCCACCACTTTAACATGTTCGAAAGGAGCTTAATTAATTAACCTCTTTATGACCTACTGATGTAAAAGTAATAATAATATAATACTGATTTAATTAAATGATTACCTGACTGACTACTCTGTGTCAGGTGGTGAAGAGTTACGAGGACTCAGACAGTGTGAGCCATGAGGGGGTCCTGTCGGCCAGCCAGCTGCGTTCTCACACTGTGCAGCAGCTGGTGATTGATCTGATCGGCAGGATGGAGATCAATAACAGCAAGACCACCAATAATGCTGTCTAAACACACACACACACACACACACACACACACACACACACACACACACACCATGTATATGTTGTGGTAATGTATGGCCAGGTGTATGGTTTTCGGACCAACACCTACAGCTCCAAAACAAATCTGGGTCCTATTTCCCGACTGCCCTTGTTATCAAATAATAGGACAGCATTAATTTTGGTTGAAGTTGGTTTTTACTTAACAGAAGGGTTTAAATAACAATAGTCAGTCCCTTTTTTTATATGTCGAACAAACATCTGCAGACAACAGTAGTGGACTTATTCCTAACAGCACAAAACAGACACGACTGAATATACACTCAAAATTATCCATGCACAATCTGGTACAACTATATCAACAGATAACTTTCCAGATACAATATATTCAGACTTCACATTAGAAGCAACTCAAACTCACTTCAAGATGCCGGAATTCCTGTTCAGGCTGGAGTAAATACCCCGAACTCGTAGACAGTGTTGTCTCCCCTCTGAACAAACCAAATTCACAATGTCAAATAACACAGAAATACAACCTGTAACTCATACAGACTTCATATAATTTCTGTCAGACACTTACGCCGTCACGGAGCTTTGTATTTCCCTGCGTTTCTCTCTTTTTCTCCTTCTCGGTCTCTGTTTTTCTTTTTTTCCCGCGGGACACTCGCCTGTCACACAGTGATGACGTCACAACATATGCGCCCTCATACAACTGTGGGTGAGCACTGCATGTATACAACTATCATAGCGACACCCAGTGGGCACTTACTAAACAACACCTTACTGCACCAGGGAGAGTTTCAGTTACTCCCCTTAGGAAACTGTAATTTTATTACTTGACCCGGCTACATATATATTAGATTGTTGTAATTACAGCAAGTTTTCTCCTGTTTTTGTCTTTTCTGTAGTTAAAACACTATTTATAGTGACATGGTGGCTAAGAATTTTCCATCAGGGTAAATCTGAATGCAAGTATTAATTTGTGATCCTGCAGATTAATATAACAATTACCACTGTGTTATATATATTTAAAAAAAAATCGGTGACCAAGCTTTTTGTGAACAGCCCCAAAGAGCCTACAACCATGACAGTAGCTCTGTCAGTTTGTAGTCTCTGTTGGCAACCTTGATTTGTTTAGGAATGTTTTCTTTCAACTTTGAATGTGAGATGGTTAAAACATTCTGCTTATTTCTGAATATATTTTCTTCCAACTACAGGACAGGCAGGTATGTTGAACCTCTAAATCAATATGTGCTTGAATGTTTGACAGTGACTGCTCTTTGTACGTATCATTGTGACTTTATGTTAAACCTGTCTTAAACAAGTGCTGCTAGCACCTCCTACAGGCTGCCGTGTTTATTATAGTCACAGCGTCCTGATGAGTTAGCCTCACCAGTGGTGGAACCCTGAATCATCGATATATTTGCATTTACCAAAGCCACTGTCACAGCCGCTGTCACCACTTGTCCACATGCTTATGTACTGTTTATGGAGCTTTCAATCATATCACAATATTCTTCAGACGACAGAGTTCCTCGGTTTTTCTGTGGATCGTAGGTGTTTAAATTTGAATTATTGTCTGATCAGTTAAAGGAGTTGTTTTCTGTGCTTGCATAAAAGTTATGGTTCAATCTCCATCTGCTGAGGAGGATTGTGTGATACGATCGAGTGCTCCAAATACTTAATGGGCCTTGTGGTAAATTATTTTGGTTCCAAGATCAAGAATAAACTCTAAACCATACTTAGTCTACCTTCTTTATTCTATAAAGTTGTGTGGTGTTGCAAAGCAGAGCCCACTGCTTCTCCCCGCTGTTCAAGTGTCAGTGTGATGATGACCCAGGCATTGACTTTCGACCTAGTCGTCGTGTCCCTACTGGTTCTGCTGCTGGTTCTGGTGGTGCTGCTGCTTGTCTGCTGGATCCTCAGACGCAGTAGGAGCAGGTACAGTTACTTCACACAGGAATCATCATCAGCTCAAGTGTGCAAGTCTATGTCAATCCAAGGTTATTTTTATTTAACTGATTGTGAATTTTTCATTTCGTGTCATTGCTGATGTTCTCAGTCTTGACCTTGTGCATTCAAAGCCTTTTCAAACCAGAATTGTTCAGTCCAGTAAAACCTGGGTTGTTTTCCCCCTTGGTGCGGTTCATTTTGGCAGATGAATACACTGATCACACTCAGATATGGACCAAATCAGCTTCACCGAGGGCCTTTAGAAGACGTGGTCTCAGACCAGACGCACACAAATTCTGGTGCAGTCTGTTGTGATCCAAGCTCTTTCTGACCCAACTACAAGGTGCAGGTTTGTGCTAAATAGCTCATGCAGCCCAGTGTGCTGTGCATATTGAAAACCACTAGAAGCTAGCCAACAATACAACTCAAGGTCTGACCTGGACTTGCAACTTTCAAGTACATTGCCTTCTTGTTATGTGTTTCTTTAAAGAATATATATTGTTCAGTCTCTTGTTATGTGTTTCTTTAAAGAATATTGTTGAGTTTGTGCTACATTTGGATGAAAACCTTGCTAATGTGTGTTGTGGGTCAGAGTTTATAACAATTTCTGTGGGTTGTTGTTGCTCAGAAACCTCACAGAGCTACAGATCTCATCAGGACAACCTCCTCGCGTTTTGATCATTAGAGCCAAGCCAGATGACACCCTCCAGCTGCTGGACCACCTGCTGGACCGAGTCTTTCTCCAGGGAGAACCTACATTAGAATCTGGAGGAGAACCTGGGGCAGAACCTGGGGAGGAACCTAGAGGAGAACCTGGAGCGGAACCTGGAGGAGAACCTGGGGCAGAACCTGGAGAGGGACCTAGAGGAGAACATAGATCATATTCTGGATCAGACCCAGAGGTTTTTACAGTAGCACCCTCTCACCCCATTACAGGTACAGTACAGTAGATGTTACCGAACCAAACTTTTACAGAGCTTTTTAGATTTCCCCCTTTCAGTTCAGTGCATCTTATGTAAACTGTAAATACTGTATAAAAACAAAACAAAAAAGAGAATAGTGCCCACATGTGACAAGAGTCAAGTAAATAGCACAAAGAAATAGAACTAACTAGAGGGGGTAACATTTTAATGAATGCCTGTTTCTACAGAAACAATTTTAGGTTTAAAGCTCAGAAAAACATGGAAGTGGAAAACAAATGTAACCAACAAATGAAATTTGTTTCAGCTCAATAAGAGTGCTGAAAGGGCTGAAAAAGGAGTATAGCTGAGAGACAGCACGCCCTGTCTCATTTTGACTGGATTTATCAGACAATATATAAAATCTTAGTTAATGCACCTTTAAGGATGTATAACAGTTTGGTTCAGTTTAGGCATCTCACTTATATAAATTCTTACATTTATTTGGTGAAACCTAATTTAATGATAAACACTGTACAATGCAACTAATATAAATAAAATGTATTTTTTTAAAAATCACTTTTCTTATTGATGTTTCTATTCAAAAATTTATTCTCACTTTTATTAATACTATACTGTAGTTATATGTAGTTATTTCATTTTTCTTCTAATTTAATTATGAATTAATAGAATAAAATTTACTGTGATGTCCTCACCTACAGATACTCCGTCTTCCTCCCCTCATCCTCCTACTCCGATTCAGGATCAAGCCAATGACCTTGGCCCTCTTCAGTTGGATGAATCCCAGCATGCATCTCTCTCCTCACAAGGTGCCTCCTGTAGTGCAAGATCCAAGGAGGAGAGCCAACATGACTATTCACAAGTTTAGAGCGCAATAAAGAAATCACTGGTCATTTCTGTCAGGATAAATCTCTTTCATTTTAATATAACAATTCAACATAAAACACTGGCTAACTGCTGAAAAAATATAAAGTCTTAAACATTAAATTATACAGCTGTCTGCCAGCAAACCTCAAATATTATGTCAAGTTTAATTATGATAGGGAGATTTCTATACGAGATTTGTCAATTTAATATTTAACAGCAGCTTCCAGCTCTGTGCTATGACATTTTGTTTTACATTTGGGTCACTGACTAAAGGTAATTTCATTAATTATTCTCAGTGATTGTTATTTACTATTGTCATTTCTTATTCACGACTAAGAACATTTTTACTGAACTGCAGCTGTGGAGTGTTGCATTTCCTCAAGTGACCACGTGGGGGCAGCAGGACTCACTGTTCCACATAATACTAACACTGCCATCAGGTCTACTAATGTCATACAGTTCTGCTGCAAATAATTAATTTCAGTACAAATAATCTAGAAAAAAAATTAACTAGGCAGAAAAGAGGTTCATATCTAATGGACAGTAGCTGGCAGGCATAGTATAAAATAATAATGTCACAGAAAACATTAACAGTTTTATGTGGTTTGCTGAATGTTTTTCATACCAACTGAAAAAACTTTAAAGTTTGTAACATCGGTAGCTGTTGCTGATTTGTAAATTTTTTCTCTGAATATATGAGATTCAGTAGCTTTATTTTCACACTCTCCAGTCAGGTTCCAAGTTATTCAAGGGTGTAAAAAAGAAAACTATAAAATTACCAATAGATTATATACATTACAAATGCAAAAGTACCAAAATATACAGAATATTATAACAACTTTTAGATATCAAATGTACAATTTACAAAAATAAATTTATGAGCCAGCCATTAGATAGAAATAAGAACATGCTGTAGTAGGTTTTATAGTAGGTCCTTTATTCTGTATGATAATAGGTTCTGGTGTGAATAGGTGAGGTGAGATCTTCAGGTACATTTCCCTGTAAATATGAAGGAACAGTTTTCACCACCATTTGCTGTTTTTTGTTGGTTTGTTTGTTTACAGCATAACTTAAAAAGTAATGAATGGATTTTGATGCAATGTTCTAGAGTAGCGTAAGGCCCATGAAACAATCCATTAGATTTTGGTGCTGATCCAGATCTTCATCCAGATTCAGGATTATGTTTTAAAAACATTCATGACTATTACACTCTCATTAGGGCCTGGCTGTTTGAAGGGGATACTTCCAGTTTTG
The DNA here is from genome assembly GCF_001952655.1 of Monopterus albus. Lineage (NCBI taxonomy): Eukaryota > Metazoa > Chordata > Actinopteri > Synbranchiformes > Synbranchidae > Monopterus > Monopterus albus. The sequence goes on along the minus strand of NW_018127990.1, from coordinate 1,191,948 downwards.
GGTTATATCTACCTCTTACTGCTACATGGTGTGAATGCACCTATAGCCTCTTACAAATATGAATATGAATATTCTGTACTCTAGTTAATGTAACGTAATATTGTTTTGGATAAAGGTAGCAGCTTTGTCCTACTTTTTATGGATTTGGGGAAGGACTCTTTAATAACTCTAAAACACATTAAAACAGGCAGCTAAACTCGAAACGAATCTACTTTCTAAAACAGCTAAAAATGAACAAAGTCAAGTAACTGTGTATCTGGTCAGTGTGCCTGCAGAGGGAGTAAAGCAGCTGGTTGGATTTGATGAAGAGGATGGTCCTAACTGGACTGGATGAGGTGATGGAGATCCAGGAGGAAACTCCTCCTCTTAAATGTTAAACTTTTAGACTGCGGGGGTGGATAAAACCTAAACATCTGGGAGTTTCAGTGAGAGCACTCACACACAAAGGAAGTGATCTGTGTGTCTCTGTAATCTAATTTTCCATGTCCGCTCACGTGTAAATTAAGAAGTCACATTTCTGCTAGAAAAACATATGAAAACCTAAGAACAATATGAGAACTTGTTAAGTCCAAATTATGACCTGCTAAATTTAAATTGTGGCTTTCACAATTAGTCCCTCACTCATATCTTTGTCAGTTAACTACTGTAGTAAATACATTTCTAGTTAGTTAATTGGACCTTTGTATTAATTAAATAGTTTATTTATTCTGTATTGTCAAATCACAACAAAAATCATGTGAAGGGACTTTGCACAATAAGGTCAAGACCTCACACTATTATCATAGAAAAACCCAACAATCGCAGCCCTAGGTGGTTATGGTTATGGTTAGGATAAGGTTAGGCTTCAGGTTAAAGGAACCGTATCTCAATGAGGAAACAGACTTAGACACAACACCAGTCCTTTTTCTGCCAACTAGTAAATCTTTGCTTCATTAGCCATATCTCTTTAAACATAGAAGAAATATCTCAAGTCATTTAAGCTTCAGGTCTGTGAATAAACTAAATATTTAAAACTTACAGACAGTCTGTTGTGTTTTCTGTATTTTAGAGGTTTATGGTAAAGAAAGCTAATCTGCAACTTGACTTCAACCAGAGACAGAGTCTGAAAAAAAAGAAAAAAGCTTGTAAAAACTAGTCCATCCAGAAAGAACTGTTTCTGAGCTAAACTGTCTTTTGGGTCTAACAGGAAGTGACCCAAATGTTCCTAACCCTCCACAGTGATAAACCAACACACACACACTCCCCCTTCAGATATCTGGTTCTGCTCTGCTGTCGCTCTGACACACTCACAGAGGGAGGTAGTTAACTCTGTGATTCCACTGCTGAATTTTTAACGTGTTGTGGAACTTTTCTTCCAGGCAGGTTACTGTGGCACCAGGGTACTGTTATACCAACAGAGACTGGGCAAAGTTCTGTTGTTTACCAAGGCTGGACGGAACCAGACTGTTCACTGGGTGTATGGTGAGTTTCTGTTTATGCCTTTATTTCTTTGAGTTGTTCAGCTGTTCCTTACAAAAATGCATGTGTGAAATTTACGTTTTCACACATTAAATATTGTATCTCACTGAAATATCCAAAAACAAATCCACATTACATCAGAACAAGGTCTTTTGGATATATTACATGTGAAAATTGCCATTTCAGTATGTAAAAATGTTTACACAGTATAGATTGATGTGGTTTTGTCTGTTTTTTTTAATTCTGAAATGTGAAAACATTGGTTTCTGTGAGGGGTTTTTGATGGTTTCTCTTGATGTGAAATCACTTGATGTGGTTCAGTAACACTGTAGAATTTGACCCTTGACCCCATGACTGATTTGTTGTGGATAAATGAGCAGAAATAGAAAATATCATTCTCATAGTTAGCATTTTAGAAGTTGTTACTCTTTTCCTAAATACACACAGTGTTTACACGTTTACAGAGTACCCCCTGAAGGCAGGGCTCTGACCCGCTCTGACTCGCCCTCACCATTGTGACTGCTGTACTTGACACCTTTAAATGCTTGAATTATTTATTGTAGGAGGTTTGTTTGTGCATCTGGAGTAACCAGAATCTGACCGGAGACTTGAGTTTGGTGGTTTCCAAATGATATTCAGTCTAAGTAGCTTTTAAGATTTTTGAGTGAATCAGAATCAGCTTTACTGACCAGGTCTGTTGAACATACAAGGGATTTGACTCTGGTACAGCAGCTCTTTCTGTCAATGTGTATGTACAATGTGCTTCGACCAGTGTGCCAGCACCTTTAAGTATTGAGTTAATAGGTAAAGGTGCTGTTGTACTGGACTACAATATAGTCAGAGGAGTCTCTATATTTTTGTCCTCTCCAGCTACATACATGAGAGGGTCAGAATATTAGAAGGAAGGAGTTCAGTTTGTGTCCAGGATGTGGAGGGTCGGCAGAAATCTTCTCTGTCCTTCTTTTGACCCATGAGGGCAGGGCAGCTCTGCTGATTCTTTGCTCAGTTCTGACTGTCCACCGGAAGTCTGTTCCTGTCCTGTTTGATTGCTGAAACAAACCAGACAGTGATGGATGAGCAGAGAACAGACTTGATGATTCCTCTGTAGAACTGTATCAGCAGCTCCTGGGGCAGATCGAACTTCCTGAGCTGGTTCAGGACGTACATCCTCTGCTGTGCCTTCTTGGTGATGGTTCTGATGTTGGACGTCCACTTCAGGTCCTGGGAGATAGTGGAGCCCAGAAACATGAAGGTCTCCACTGTAGAGTGATATGCACAGTTTCTTTAACTGATACTGGACCCACTACATACTTTTGGTTTGTGTTGTTAAAGAAAGCCAACATTTCTGTTTTTTGGACCAAAAAAAGAAAGAAATCCATGCTGTAACCCCCCAGATCCCAAGAACATGTCACACTGACTCTGATCTGCATGGGTCACACCCCCTATCAAGAAAAAGGCTACAATCCAAGGAAATTAGGTGTTAGTTTGCTATTTGTTTCACACAAAAATTAGACTGCTCGGCATCATCACATAATCCCACAAAGCAGCCACAGACATCAGAAGGTAATAAAGTTGTAAATGAGGGTTAGCTCAGCAGCCAACTGTCTGCAACAGTAATATCGCATCATGATTGTTTCATGGTCTTTTGATAAACTTTTAGCCAGACAGTGATGTGCTGTGTGTCACAGCTGAGCCCACAACAGAATATGCATTTTCAATATTCTGTTAGGATGGATTCACATAGACTTTTCACTCTGGAAAAAAAACACAGTCCTTCTCATTCATTTAAATGGGGAAAATGCGTTTACGCAGCAAAGACCAGCATCACAGTGGACTCTGCCAAAGCAACACGCCGTCATGTGGAAGAATTTGTTGGATGTGGTTCAACTTTTTCTGGAACTCAAGATGACATCACCCAGCAAGGTGCTGCTCTGGCCAATCACTTAGTACGAACGCCACATTTCTCCTTTTTACCTCCAGGTGGATGTGGATGGAGAACTTTAAAAAAAACAACACATCCATTTTCAGCTTTTCAGAAAGAATTAAATTAGTTTGGAGAGGGGCTGGGTCTTAACTTATCAGCTATAATCAGCATTTATATAATAACAAAATGACAAAGTGAAAACAATGTGAAAAAAGTGACCTGACTGAATTGGCTTTACAGAACCTTATAGTGAGTTTTAGCTCATTGTTTAGCTGTCCAGTCAGCAGCCACTTTACCATTTTGGTTCATCCTTGTTATTCTGATAGACCTAGAACAACTGCAGCAGGCTACTGTTTTCAGCAATAATTTCCTAAAAACCCAATAACTACCAAACACCAGACAGACACAGTTAGATTGACGAGCTAGTCAACACAGTAGAGCATTTAGCAGCTAAAGAGTCAGATATTACCTTCAAGAGTTGGTAGAGACCAAAAACAGAGGTAAAACAGAGTGAATATTGGACATAGATACATCAGGTGATCAGAAACACGACTCCAAATGAATCATAGCGTTGCTATGAAACTGCTGGATGTGTAAGTATACATTTGCTGACAAGTTCATCATATTAAAAAACTTTTTTTTTACTCCAGGGTTAAACATCCGCTCTGTCCTGATGTCTTTACCATAGCAAACATGACTCTCAACACCCAGAGAGAAAAGGAGCCTCTGCCGTGGCCATGCAGCACTCCAATTCCTCCTCCACAATTCATGCAGCACCCGTCCTGGAATCAGGACCTCCAGCTCCCTGGCAGCACCCAGCCTGACCCCAAGCAGCCCCAGCCCCAACACAGCCACCCTCCTCTGGGACAGTCAGCGTCCTACCATCCTGGAGACAAGTCCCTCCACTACCGGGCCCACTGGAGTTCAGACTCAGACGACGACTCGCAGAGTGACTCGGACTGTGTTTACAGAGTGGTGTTGTTAGGCGACCACGGTGTTGGAAAGACCAGTCTCGCTGGAATCTTTGCTGGGATCACAGAGAAAGATGAACAACCCGAAGGTGAGATGTTACTGGCCAAGTATGTTGAACACACAAGGAATTTGACTTTGGTACATTGGCTCCCAACCTGCTTCCATAAGACAACAAGAAAAAAAGGTGTGTTAAATATTGAAAAATTGAAAAAATTGTATTGAAAAATAATCATTTATGGTTGTATGATTAGTTTGTCTAGTTTAAGTGTTAATCATTAATGTTGCAGCTTTAAATAAACCTTCATAAACTATTTTATACTTTTTTCTTGTTGACCGCTTTACCAGGGTGTGTGTGCATGTGTTTTTTTGCTGTAGCTGATTTCCAATCAGTCTTCAGAGGGTTCACTTTCTCTAGCAAACATCTGTTGCATTGTTGTTGTTTTTTTAACAACCAACAAGCCCCTTTTTAAATTTGATCTGTTTATTGCTGAATAAATAAAAGAAATATTCGTTTGTAAATGTAGTTTAACATTTACATGACATTTGACCTCAATATATTGATCATTTTCATGTAGGATCCATTGTTTTTGGACTTTTGAGTCCAGAGTTCTCCATTTTTGTCTGCTTTTTAAAAAGTCTGTCCAACACAAGGCCAACAGCTTTATGGAAGTGACAGACTGAATCACTGGAGTACTCTTTAATTTTTTTCCAGTTGTTTGTGTTGTTGTTTTCACAATATAACTCAGTCCTAAGCAGATCAGTGTTTCTGTCCCTGACTTCACAACCTTGACTGACCCAATATCATCGATCAGCTCCTGGTCACGTGTTCATTGACCTGAGGCCATGGTTGATCCAGTTACAGTCTAACGAGGTGGGAGGGAGCAGAGCCTGTCTGCTGGTTACATTGTGCGCTAGTTTTACTTTTTTTATTGTTGTTGTCATTGTGGTTGTTGTTGTTGTTGTTGTGTGCTCTAATTCCTGGTGCTGTTATTTGCTTCAGGTTACTCACCAGGTTGTTGTTTGTCTCTTTATGATTGCAAATCTAAAGGCCAGCAGCTGTGATTTGCTGTTGGTCCTGTATACTGCTTATTGTTTGTTGCCATGTTCGTGGCACAGCTCTAGAAATAAAGGTGTCGGTTGGTCAGTCCACTACTTTGGCCCAGACTGAAACAAGTCAGCAGCTGTTGGATAGATTGGCATGACATTTTTAAAGGTACTGGCTCTGGTGATCCCCTGACAGTTCACCTTCTACAACTACCATCGTGTTTTCTTTTTTCTTTTTTTTACCTAAATACCCACAAAAGGAATGACATCAGCCTCATTGCCTCAGTCGATGTTAGCATTTCATCCTGTTAAACTTCATGAGCACTGTAAACATCATACCTGCTAAACATCGGCATATTAGTATTGTTATTTTTAGCATGTTAGCATTTAACAGAAAGTATAAAGAGCTACTGGCATGACAGCAGATTCTCTTGTTGTTTATTGTTTGTTACAGGGGACACATACGAGCGAACGCTGACAGTAGATGGAGAGGAAACCACACTTATTGTCATGGACACCTGGGAGAATGATAAACTGGTACAGAGTGTGTGTGTGTGTGTGTGTGTGTGTGTGTGTGTGTGTGTGTGTGTGTGTGTGTGTGTGTGTGTGTGTGTTTGCCATGAGATATCAGGTGTGAAGCCCTGCTCTTGTCATGAGTACATGATCATATGATCATCTACAGAAATAGCTGTTATCAGAGGTGTCTGGACAGTTTGGCCGCTGTGGAATTTGTGTCCAAATCCACATGAGATAACAACCATGTAGTCACACTTTACAGTTTGAATAATTATGATCAGGTTATGAAAGAAAGAGCTAAATATTTTCTTGTGATAATGAAAGTATTTATTTGTGATGACAAAAACATAAGCTGGTTATGTTAAATGCACAAAATGCCATTTTCGAGGAAAGCTTTAATTTTGAGAGACTATTCTTTTTAAAACCTGCACTCCTTTAGTGTATGAAAGTTGTGATGTTTAAATTATTATTATTATTTAAACGATTACAAATGAGTGAGTGTCAGGAATGCATTTGCCCCCATGCTGAATTTCCATACAGTTGGATCACAGCTGGTGCACCAGTTGGCAGAGGTGGGAGTAAGTCACATGTGTACAAGTCACAAGTATGTTGCAAGTTTTAACCTTGAAGACTCAGGCAAATCCCAAGTCAAGTCGAGTCTCTGCTATTAGTCAAGCAAGTCACAAGTCAACTCATACAAAACTCTGATGATCTTCCCCATTTTCCACATTTAAATCGGTTAAAAGACAGTGATCACAAAAAGTTGTTTTAATCATTAGCATAAAGTGTTGCACCTTGCTTTCACTTACACTTTTCTTTTGCCACGTTTACCCTACTGATATGTGGCATTTTGTGGCAATCAATAGCAAGCCTCCTATATGAGCAACAGTGGTGAGTGGGGCTGTGAAATAATAATATAGCCCCGTAGTTCTATACCTGAAAACATAAGTGAATGAATGTCATTTTTGGCTTTATCCCATTAGGGGTCACCATTTGTGGTGCCAACATGGCGCCATGTTGACATTTGGCACGTGTTTTATGCCGGATGAACTTCCAGACACAACCCTGATTCGAACCCGGGCCTCGGCAGCGAGAGCACTGCACCCTAACCACTAGTCTATCAGCTGAAAACATAAGTACAACACAAAAAAATTACAACACCATTTTAGGACTCCTGCCACGGCAGGCAATACATATTGTTATAAAAATAAATGTTATTTACTGGACTGCTCACACTGCTGCCAACACCACCCTGATCAGTGCAAGAAGCTTTAGAAGTAGACTAGTCGATCTGTATTTCCACAGTAGTTCTTAAATATCTGCATTTAAAAGATGTCACTCGCTCTCTCAGGAGGGGAAAGATGGCTCCTCTCAGGATGACTGTCTGAAGGTGGGGAGTGCTTATGTCATTGTCTACTCTGTCACCGATCGGTCGACCTTTGACTCTGCTGCTGAGCTCCGCATCACACTACGACGCACTCGCCAGGCCGACAACATTCCCATCATCCTCGTTGGCAACAAGAGTGACCTGGTCCGGTCTAGAGAAATTGCTGTGGAAGGTGGGGGTCAAAGGTCCAAAGGGATACTGTATATGCATACATCTATATATATATGCAACAATAGATAATCAGGTTTTGCTAATACAATCATTTATTCTCTTTATGTGTCTTTTTCTCCAGAGGGCCGAGCATGTGCTGTGGTGTTTGATTGTAAATTCATAGAGACGTCTGCATCTCTGCAGCACAATGTGGCCGAGCTGTTTGAGGGCGTGGTTCGACAGATCCGCCTCCGTCAGGACGGCAGTGAAGCTGTCCCTCGTCGACACTCTGTCTACAAACGCAAAGAGAGCCTTACCCAGAAGGCTCGCCGCTTACTGGACCGACTGGTGGCACGAAACAACCAGCGCATGGCAGTCAAAGTGCGGTCCAAGAGCTGCCATGATCTGGCCGTCCTCTAAAAACACATGTCCTCCAGGAACGTCAGGTTAGACTTTCTTAGACTCGTTGAAGTTCTTGCTGGTTGTGATATCATGGATGACGGTGTCGGTGGCAATTCCCTCAATTAGCAAGCCAACAGTCTGTCAAGAGCAATTCGTTGTGAACTGAGTCAGTAGACAGTACCTGTGATCATGTGACCAGCTCAACTTCATCTTTGACCATTAGGTGTCAGAATATTTGTGACTTTTCTTGATGATGTAAATAGAAAAACAAAATCTGATGCCTGTAAATGATCATCAGTGTAGAGTTAAATTTTTGTTCATTGTTCAGTGTGTGTGTGTGTGTGTGGCCTTGTTTTTCTATACTTGTGAAGCCCCAGATAAGAGAGTTATTATCTTCCCAAGGACCAGAAGTCATTTGTGGGGACCGGAAGCTGATCCTCATGACATAGTTCATCAAATTTTATGAAAACCTTGGGATGTAAGGTTAGAGCAAGTGTCGGCTTTGGTTAAGTGTTAGGTGTTAGGCAAGTAGTGCTTCTGGTTAAGGTTAGGGTAAGTCTCCTGGAAATGAATGTAAATCTATGTAGGGACCAGGTAAGTGACAAAAACAGGGATGTGTGTGTGAGAACAGGATGTCCTGTAATTTCCACTGTGTCCACTGCGCTGTTCTCCTGAGGGCTCTGTTGTTTTAAAGGACCAGTCGTCTCAAAATCACATTTTACACACATCCAGTAGAGGAGATCATCGCCATGATATGTTATAAATATGGGTTTCACTTTATTATTTTTCCTAATTCTTTATTTTACTTTTTTGTTGTTTTTTTTAACCCTCCCCTCTGCTTAGCTATGGTGACTAGTGCATCATGTAGTTAAGAGAAATAATAAAATATAAACACTTTGGGAGAGTTGTTTAGAAAGTAAAAGTGTAGGAAGTGCTTTAAACTGTGCTTATTTGCTCTGACATAGGTTCAAATGTTAGCAATGTTGAGCTAACAAGCTAATCACCAACAGTAGTAACCTAAAGTTACTTCTGAACTAAGAGTTAACACACACTACTAGCTATTTTGTGGGATTACAGTTTATGTTAAGAAAACGTTCACTACCAAAACATCCATTGCATAGAAGCTGTCTGTGGATGACACTGGGCTTCACAGCTTTTAGCTTCATATCATACATGTAGCTATGTACGCTTTTAACATGCTCTTGCGGGGTTCTCATTTTAAAACAGGTCAGCCAGGTGACTCACTTTTTAACCAACTAGCATAGTGCTTTCATTAACTAGCTAACTACAGCTGATGGAATCAGCTATAGAGACAGTTTCAGTCAAATTAATGGTGGCAAGCTGCTTTTGTCATGTTCTAAAATTAAGTACATATTATCAAAACTTTTTATATGAAAAATCTGATCATTGTAAACTAAATATGTGCCATGCAGGAATG
>NW_018127990.1:1170563-1182538 GCF_001952655.1 Monopterus albus | reverse complement strand
TGCCATAAAGGAATTTCTTCAAATTTGGCACAAGCATCTTTTTGGACTTGTAGATGAACTGATTAGATTTTGGTGGTCAAAGGTCAAGGTCAGTGACCTCACGTCTGTCCCATTCCTGTGAATTTGACTGGTTGACAGAGGCAAACAACCACATAGCAGTAATTCTAGTTTGATTTTCTATAGTTTATTGGTTGTATTTAGGTGGTTTACTCACATTTGTTTTCTCTGTGCTCTCACTTTTAAAGTGTAGCTATATTTTTATCATTTGGTTTAATGTTTTAAATGGATTTTATTTAGTTTTAATCACTTCTCCACAGGAGCTGCAGGGATCAAACCTCTGTGATCCACTTCACAAAAAAAACACACTCTCAGGTCTCCACATCAACCCCAGGATGTTTACTGTTGCCACGATGACCTGGGGGCCGTTAGCGTTGAAGAAGAGGCTATTTACTCAGTCATCGCCATGACGACAGGGTTGCATGCTGGACACCTCTGTAAGGTTGACAAAGAACAGGCTGACTGTCTGGAGGAGAGTTGGGGCTTTTCAGCCCAGGATTCAGACTCTCAGGCTTTATATAAAACTCATCTGCTGGGAACAACCTGATTGGCTGTTGGCTATTGGTCCAAATATAAGACAGTGTTGTTCTGGAAGTTAGACTTGAACCGAATTAAAGGTTTACAACCATGCTACAGTAGCAGCTCTGTGAGGGTGTACATAGCAGCAGTATTTAGGTAAATGCTAACATGCATCATAATTTTAAGATCCTGATGCTTAGCAGGTGTAATATTTATTGTGTTCACCATTTTATTTTAATGTGTTAACAAGCAAACATTTGCTACTAAGCACTGATGGGAATCCCATTAGTGATACAGGTCTTTGAACATAAGCCAAATTCCTGGATACATCAAAAATTTGATCTCATTATAGATGGAAAGTTACAATTTTGCATTTCATCCCAGGGGACAAGTGAATGTATCATATCTCAGGCTAATATTTGCTGAGACATTTCAATGAAGCCACAAAAGTCACAAAAGTGGTGGTGTTAGCGCAAGCGTCTCTAACACATGAGTAACCATTAGCTCACTCCTTGTTTCTGAGTAGCTATGGATTGGTGGTACAAACATTAAATAACACAACCTTCACTTAGCAAACCTGCTACAACTGCAGTCCAATTAAATACACAGGCATCCTGCCCTCCTCTGACATTAAATTATTTATTTGTTAATCAAGTGAATTATGCTGCTGTCAAGTTTGTTTGCATCAGTTACGCTGTGCAATGATGATAACATTTTTTCATAATGTTGCATTAAACGCTAAAAGTTTTTACTTACATGGACTGATATAAACTAAACATTTGCAGAGACAGGACGTATGTCAGCCACTTTCATTTTGTCAAACTAGCTCTCCATGGAAAAAGGCTGAAGACCCCTGCATTAGAGAAAAAGTCAGATCACCAGTCTTTAAACCAATTGTTCATTCTTTATTTCTATAGAAACCGAACAGAAATGAATTCAAGATGTTGTGAAATAACAACAAATCAGCAGCAGTTTGTCCAGAAACCACATCAGGAAGACTAGTTGTCCCAGTTTTACCGATCAAATATCCTTTCTTTTTATTGACTGGGCATTTTGGTGACACACACACTGTGGTTGAACAGCGACAATACATGGAGGAGGAGTGTTGAACATTGATTTGATGAGGGTAATGGAAAGAATGCATGACTCTGCTCAACCCGGATGACACACACACACACACGCACACACAGTGATGTGTAAACATCCTCTCAGTGGAGGAGGACCAGAGACTCAGAGCTGTGAGTTCAGATCCCTCAAACATCAGAAAAATGTCCCTTGGCGTTTCCTCTGAAGTGTAAAAGCTGTGAAGATAAAGGCTGATCAAATTGATTTTTACCATAACTGATGATACTGCTGAAGCTGCAGGACCTGCTTCTCATTCTTCTTCTGTTGTTCTATTTATAATAGTGGTGCTGAAGCTCAAAATTTTGCTGCTGTGCTGATTTTGTTGAGAATCAGCTCCAGTTTAATTTCAGCTTTTATTTGAGCTAGCTGTAAGAACTGTAACAACAGAGGTCTTAACTCAAGGTCAATGTGGGTTATTAGCTCATGGCTAACAGGGACTTAGCATAGACATGAACTGATGAAAGTGACATTATGCAGACTCCTGTGACTATGCTGACATGGAAAGTATAATTTGAGCTTGACAGGTCTGTTCAAGACTGGGTTGAAAATTGGCAGTAGAACTGGCAGATACAAAAAAATGAACACTAATATGGTTGACTCAGCTGGGTGAAAATGAACTAGATGTACACTTATTTGTATCTGCTGTTGCTTATGATGAGCTATGTAACACAGTTAATAAAACATTAGCTCATGGTTAGCAGCATCTTAGAGGGCCTGTTTGGTTCCATTCAAATTAAGTCTGTCAGTGCATTGTCTTTGTGCTGCTGCACAGCTGTCAGTCCATGTGAAAGTGACAGTCACTTCCAAGTGGCAGAACAACCATAGGACTTTATGATAGAAAATATGTGATTAAAGTATGTTTTAAAAAGCTAAACTACTGCTAAATTCCTCTGTTGATATGAATTGTTGAGTGTGCGGCCTCGTGATCTGTATAAGCAATGCATAGCCTACAATACAATTTGTACAATACAAGTGCAGGAATGTCTTTATTATTTATTTGTGTGTGTATGTGTGTGTGTGTGTGTGTGTGTGTCCTACACAGCTTGTGTCTTATTTGGCATTCCCCCAGCAAAAAGTGAGTAAATGTAGTGATGACACAATGTTGGAATTATGATATGATGACTATGAAATATACCTAAAAAGACTAATGGGCTAACATAAACCTGAGAGCTTTACTGTATCTGCATCTGAACACATTGTCACTGACCTGAACCTTATTTTAAAGGACATTACAAACATTTCAGCCCCTTTGGGGTGGGTTTCATTTACAAGCCCAGAGCAGAGAACACAGAAAATCAAACATCTCCCTGTGTTTATTTAATCTACACAGTTTCCTCTTTCTGTCTTTGGCTCAGTGTTCAAACCTCAGTACTGTAACTCTGCCTCTTTAGTCACACGCTCAGACACTGCCAAGACCCACAGGAATATAAACTGAACACACTCAGCCAGCAGTGGATGTGTAGGTGTGTGAGAAAGACTCTGGCTCCCCCTGCTGGCTGGATCCTGTCAGCTGATTGGCTTTGTTTTTAACAACTGGAAACCCATATTCCTCTAACTTGAGTTTACTTCTCCAAAACTCTTCATTCTTTATCATGTTGCAGCTCAGCACAACAATTAATCCAAAATGCATTAATGCAACTAAAACACTTCACACACATCTCAGGATCAACACTAGTACCAAAACACTGAGAGCATTTTTGTAACATGTGAGGACAGGACTTTTATTTTTATTGTCTTCTTTCCTTTATTTTATCAGGAGGTTCCACTGAGATCGATATGTTCGATATAAGGAAGATCTAATGCTGCAGAATTGCTGCTAAAACCACCGTCGGCTTTACATTACTGTTTCTGCACATGTTCGTTTAACAGGAGAACATCCTTCAGTATGTCCTCCATTTTCTCCGGTGTCAGTTTACGATTTAATGCATTCCAGGTCAATAGCTGACATTCCTGCAGACCAGTCACGTCAAGGTACCCCTTGTGAAAACCACCTTCATCCTTCAAAATAAAGCATACATTCATTTCAAATGCATATTTTATGAATTTATTCATACTATGTCGGGTTGTCCAGTTTAGCTGGAGCAAGATTAAAAAAAAATGAGTATAAACACACTCGTAGGATTAAATCGACCACAGCAGTGTAGACTGTAAAGGTGTGCAAAAGGTGACTTACCTTTTGAAACAAATGTTTTTCTGGCGAACATTTGGGAACAAACGTTTCCCTCTGTAATATGTGATTTTTTTAAAATTATTTATAATAAAAAAAAATCACAAGTTAGAAAGCTGAAAGTTGTTTGTTAATTCTACTTTTATTTTGAAAGTTTCCAATAGCTTTCCCTCTGCTTGTACATCTGCATCTTCAGCAGACCCAGTGGAGGTGTGTAGCAGAGACTGTCCGGATTTGTTAATCCCGAACTTCTCAAACTGCAACAGGATGAACAGCGCAGGTAGGAACCGTAACGCACCGCGGGACTCCGCCTCACTGTGCACACTCAGCTGCTGAAGAACACACAGGCAGATAAATAACCTTTTTTTTATAAAGAAAAAAAAGTTTCACGCAACCTTAGCGCGATTCAAATCCATCTTTAGCTTTTTAGTGTGCGTTTGGTCCGGGTTTAAAGGGCCTAAGAGCAGCAGTTTTAACTTTGCTTTTGGTTGGACAGAGAATCAGGGTGGACCCGCCCTTTGTTTTCACTGACTGCTATCTATCTATCTGTCGATCTACTGAAATAGTCTCAAAAGCAAATGAAGTTGGTTTATATTATGATCCTAACCGTGCCTGCGTTATGCCACATTCTGCCTGCTGAATAAGTAGTCCACATATTTAACATTGTAAGAAAATGAAGAGACAAGTGAAGGTACAATAGAGTGGCCTATTGGGATATGAAATAAGATATGGGACATGAGAGGCAAAATATGGAGCAAAATGTGAGCATGGACATTGTAATGTTTATGTAACAGTATAGTCCTGCTTTCTTCTCCTTCTCTACCTACCTTTTTCCTTCCCCACATCAAAGACAAGTATTGCACAAGAATAGACATGTCTAAGAGAAAATTTGACACCAGCAGAAACCAGGTTTGTGTGTGTGTGTGTGTGTGTGTGTGTGTGTGTGTGTGTGCGCGCGTTAATCCAGTCCTTGGGTGTTGACCCTGTAGGAAGAGGGTGTTAACGTAGTGCTTCAGATGCTTCTGTACCCTTTGCCAGAGGGCAGAAGGGTAAAGACGATATGAGAGGGCTGTGTGAGGTCACTTATAATTCTTTTGGTTTTGGAAACGCAGCGTGTGGTGTAAATGTCCAAGGTTGGAGGGGAGAGAGACCTCGATGATCTCCTCGGCTGTCCTCACTGCTTCCATGCCCTCTTGTTTTATTCTGTCTCCTTCACTCATTTGTTACTTTTCTTTTCCTTTTTTGCCTCCTCCTCACATTTTCTCCTTTCTTTTCCTCCCTTTCTTCTCCCTGTCTGTCTCCTCCAGTTCTTTTCTACCTCCTCCTTCTTTGTCTTTCCTTTTCTTCTCTGCCTCCTCATTTTGTTTCAACCTCCCTTCCTAATCCATCTCCTTTCCTCTTTTATGTTGCCATCTTCTTATTCTCCCCTTCCTTACCTTACTCCCCAAAATGTTTCCCTTTCCTATCTCCTCCTCTCCCCTTCTATTCTTTTCCTTCGTGGATGCTTCTGTACAGCACAACTTACAATAAATGCAAGAACAAAAGCTGTGTTAGCAGACATTGCTAGGAGCTGCGGCAGAAATCCTTAGAGGAATTTATTAATGGCAGTGGGACGGCACTAAGTGCTGGATGGGGTGTGGTAGCACAGCCAGCCGTGCTGTCTCTTGTCCGGTCGTCAGTTTATTCCACCACCGAGGAACCAATCAGAGAGGAATCTTGACCGAGATGATAAGCGACCACAGCAGCCTCAGAGTGACAAGGCAGAAACTGACCAGAAGAGATCAGATCAGCTGGAGTTTGTAATGGAAAAGTTTGATGCCTGCATATCTTGCAGAGGTTCAACAGAATTAAAATGGCATGAAATGGCAATCAAACTGTGATTCTATAAAAGATGTTCTCATTAAAAACAGCTGAGAATTTCTGTTAAAGGATCCCATTCCTGATATCAACCGCATTTTAATGCTCAACACCAGTGTTATGTCTGCACATTAAGTATGAAGCCACTGCCAAAGCCAGTTAGCATTGCATAGCATAGCATAAAGACTGGAAGCAAGCCAGGCTCTCTCTCTCTCTAGAGAAAGAGAGAGACTATAAATCAATAGCCTAGCACATATACCACATACTTTATAACAAAACCACAACATGTTGTTTTTATAATTTAAATTTTATATGGATTAAACAAACATGATATAATGTGCTAATCAGTGAACTTCAGAGGTGCTGGTGGCTGATGTTACCTTTGGAGAGAGCCATGCTAACTGTTTCCAATCTGTATGCTAAGCTAAGATAATCAAATGAATATTTATCATACAGACAGGTGACACATAAAAGGTAAAACTAGCATAAATGGTCCCAGTAAGGTGTTGGCCACCACATGCCACCAGAACAGCTTCAGTGCTCCTTGGCATTGACTTTCCAAGTCTCTGAACTCTACTGGACAGATGAACACCATTCTTCCAAAAGATATTCTCTCATTTCTAATGATGGTGATGGAGAGCATTGCCTAACACGTCAGTCCAAAGTCTCCCATGTGTTCAGCTGGGTTGGCCACAGCATGTGATTCATGTCATTTTCATCCTCATCAAACCATTCAGTGACCTGTCGTGTCATCCTGGAAGTGACCACTTATTTATTGAGGTTTTTCCTTTAATTGCTTTTCTTTAAATGCCTATATATTTTCTTTAAAAGACGTTCCTTTTTCAAGAACCACTTACCTAATTGTTTTCACCTATTAGCCTGATTAGATTTCCTAATTTGTCAAACTGTACACTTTGGGCCCTAATTTGAACCATGCATTGAAAAACTGATGTTTTTCAGTTTTGTTTTAGCTTTAAACTTCTTGGGTCTAGGGTAAGAACTGTTTCTTGTTGTTGTTTATTCCAGCCATGTATCCCAGTGGACCTGCACCCAACGTGTTTGGTAGTGTGCCCGGGAGCACGTAGGTGCAGCTCTTTCTAGAACATTTCCTGTTGCTGAGGTTAACAAAACCTTGCTTTTGCTGGGGCAAAAGGTTATCTGCTCCCTCTTGTACCCATGAATCCTGCAGCTGCTTTCCATTTCCTGGTCCTGTATGCTAAGCTAAGCTAACCAGATGTTTTCAATTATTAGCCTGCTTGATCTCTGAATCTGTGAGACTGTACACACTGAGCTCTAGGTTGAACCAGGAAATAAAGATGAGTTTTAGTTCTTTGTAGCTTTAAATGATTTGATTGTTTGCTTGAGACCTGTTTCCTGTTGTTTATTCCAGCTGTGTATCCCCCTCTCAATGTCCCTGCAGCCAATATGTTTGGCAACGTGCCCGGCTATGAGGCAGGATCAGGTACAGTACGTGGAGTCCAGATCCAGGAAATAAAGATGAGTTTTAGTTCTTTGTAGCTTTAAATGATTTGATTGTTTGCTTGAGACCTGTTTCCTGTTGTTTATTCCAGCTGTGTATCCCCCTCTCAATGTCCCTGCAGCCAATATGTTTGGCAACGTGCCCGGCTATGAGGCAGGATCAGGTACAGTACGTGGAGTCCAGATCATAACTCTTCGCAGAACATTCATGTTGTTAGATTAAATTTGTTACTTAGAAAAAAAATTGGATGTTCCTTCAAAATTTGTTGTTGCTACAGGAGGTTATCTTCCCCCTCCCATGCCTGTGGAGCCTGTAACCCCGCCCCAAAGAGGCTCTGTACCTGACAGCTGGAGGTAAGACTTGATATCACCTGTTTCACTGAGCTGCCCATCCACCTGTAACAACCAACCAGTCACATGAGTGCTGCTCTGTGTCTGTTGGATGTGGAAAGGCTGCAGTCTGGTTGTTCTGCTTAAATTCATAATGTGATTCTTGATGGTTTGTGTGTGTGTTGTAGTATCCCCTCTCTGTCAGAGGATGTAGCTCGTGAGGCGTTCAAGAATTTTGTATCATCTCAGTGCTGCTACAGTAGCTCTCCGGCCAACGAGGGAGTCATCACCAAAATGGAGCCATACAACACGTTCAGGGTGCTGTGATGTTCATATTCTTGGCAAAACTCTTACTATTATTATTATTATTATTACTGGTGTGTTTGTTACTTCAGGATGCTCCAGTCATATCCTGGTATCATCAGCTGAAGGCAACAAAAAGGTGGTCTTTAAGTTGTTCAGCAGTCTTCAGCTGTTTTTTTTTTTTCCTTTAGTCATGGAGTCAGTGCCAAAACTAAAGGAAAACAATAAAGATTATAAAATGAAAAGGAAAAACAAATGATCTGCACTGGGTTATGCCCCTTTAAGTTAAGGTTATTAGTGATGTTACGCTCAAAGCAGACTCCTCCCTAAATCCACTGATTTTAATATAACAATTAATTTTAACTAATTACTGGTTCTGTTCCCGGGATTATTCTGTTTATTAGGTGTATTTTGAACACTGGTACCTCTGTCAGCTATAATGTTATTAACATTGCACATGTAATGTCTTTTGTTACATGTGTTTTCTGTTCTGTAGTACCGACTGGAGACATTCACTGAGTCCAGGTCAACTGAGTGGACCCACAAACCTCATGAAGGTACACACACACACACAAACATTTGTTCCACCTAAACCTAATTCTTAGCTTTAGACATCCACTGAAAGTGGTACAATTGCTTCTTCAACATTTCATTGCACTGCGCGAGTCATCGACCTTGAGTGTAAACCAGTAGGTTACGTCAGTTATGAAGAGTAAGTAGAGTAAAAAGATTGGATTGTTGAGTTATTTGTGCCGACTTCATTGGTAACTTTCTGTCTTATAGGAAGTTTAACTGCTTGTTTCATGTGGCCTTTAACTCTAAAACCCAATCTGAACAGTGCAATGATAAAGTGATGGCAGGACCTCACTCTAAGGGTGCCCAACTAGTCCTTACATGGACACACAACAGCACGCACACGTGGTAAAAACAATAGAGCTGTTGGTTTGCAGAATTTAAGTACTGGTCTCAATCTTCAACATTCAAAAGCTGATATTTAACTGCTGAAAATTAGAACATAGTTGTATTATCACTCTCACAGAGCAGGAGGACTGAGTTATCTGGATACACTTAGATAAAGCAGTTAAAGTTAAAGCAGCTATAATCAATATTTTTATAAGAATTTATCAAATGACACCATTAAAACCATGTGACTGTAAAAGAGGTGTTGACCCTTGACAAATCAGGAAAAAAAAAATATGATCTGACAATTGATATAAAGTTGAGGTGTGTGTGATGTCTCCTGACAGGTGAGATGGCTGACTTCAACACCCAGACAGCCCCTCTGCCCTGGGAGATCAAGGCCACACCCCCCAACCTCTTCACCAATCACAAGCAGGAACTCCGGATTCCCTTTACCTCCTCTGTTAAGGTGATTGGTTAACAGGAGCTGTCTGTCAGAGATTACTTTGCTGCTGTTGTTACATGAAATTAAGTTAATTAACTTCCCCTCCCTCCTCACTGAGTTCTGAACTGTTGATCCAAAAGCCAGGCAGAGACCTTTATTGTTGATGGGTAAATGTAGTTTAAAGTCCACATAGTCAAGGAGAGGCATGCCGGTGTAGCAATTAGCACTGTTGCCTCACAGCAAGAAGGTTCTGGGTTCAAGCCCCAGCTGATCCTATGTCTTTGTGTGCAGAGTTTGCATGTTCTCCCTGATATTGCCTTTTAATAAATGTATTCAACATTATTTTTATTGTGTGTGTTTAGGACTGCCATACCTGCGTTGCCACAGGGAAGGTGCCGTGTGATGGGTGCAAAGGAAGTGGACATGTAAGTAGTCAATCACTGATAAAAAAAATAAAAAAAAAGTGAAAGTGAAGATTTAAAAAATAATAGAAGCTGAAAATGTGTTAGATTCATAAACAGATATTTGCCATTTTGATATTCCTGTGTGTGTGTGTCTGCAGAAATCGTGCAGCATGTGTAACGGTTCTGGGAAGAAGAATGAGGAGCACTGCACTCAATGTGATGCCACAGGCAAACAGAAGTACTGGGCCAGGGGGGTTTATTTGTTCTTTGATCCTCACATGAAAGTCTCCTTATATTTGTCTTATTTGAGCAGATTAAAAGGTCAAAATGAGTAAAACTAGGAGGGAAACTAGGAAGGAGAATGTGTTTTGGCTCATCTTTTTCATAATCTAATGACCTCTCAGATGTACCACTAGACCCCTGACTTTAGGATTAAGGTATAATCCATCAAATTTCAGTTCTGGATGTGTCAGGGACAGCGTGCGAAGCTGCCCACAATGTCGAGGGCAAACTCAATTATAAAGCCAGATGAGTAAAAACAGAACACTGACTGTTTAATAAGAGCACTGGTCAGACAAATACGATACACAATGCAGGAGTCTGATTCAACAAGTAACACTCAGGTCGATAATACAGCTGAGATGAGACTGTAACAGGAAGTAGTGTCAAAATAAAAGCATGAGACCAGAAGCAGAGGGGATAGAATCATGATGATTTGGCACCACATGTGGTCACTGGTGGTATCCGCAGATGTTTTAAGTTTAATGTTTTGAGTGGTCTTTAGGGGGGTTCTAAGAGCTTCTAAAGCCTTAGTGGTTTCCTCTTGTTTTCTGATATCTCTCCATAAATAACCAGAAGCAGCCATGATGATGTAGTGAACAGAATATCGACTTAGTGTTAAGTTTGTTGTATTAGTGTATATTTTTTTTATTTAAAAAATGGTGGTATCATATTTAAGCTCCAAATTCATTCAGACTAAGCCACTATAGTTCAAACAACTGCGGTTCCCCTGTGATGGAAGGAAGTCAAATTGTGACTTGTATGACAGGTCTGGTTGGAATTTGAGAATGTCACAAATTCTCTTAAATGTCTTTTATATGCCATTTAAGAAAAAAATGTGTTCACATGACTGGTTCTTGCATGAAGCCCAAGGTCTGTCCTGAAGGAAGGAAGTCCATCAAAAATCAAACAACTAAAGAGATGTGTGTTTGTGTGTCTGTGTCTGTGTGCAGGTGTACAATGTGTAATGCTCAGGGAATGAAAGAGTGCCAAACCTGTAAGGGAAAACAGCGATTACTCACCTTCATCCAGCTCAAGGTGGAGTGGTGAGTACTGATAAACCACAGTTGGGGGGTCCTCGAGTAATTTCAAATGGTGCTTGAAGAGGTTCCAGTGGTCATTGAACAAATTTTAAAAGTCCTGAAAGATGTGACATGGGTCCTTGAAAAGGTTCCTGGGTTCTTGAAAGAGGTTCTTGAGGAATTTGAGGAGGAGACAGAGTTTCCAGGCATCATCTACACATAGTGGCTTTAATGTAGTTTCATATAAAGTGAATTGAATGGACAGTAGTGACTTAGCGCTCTCTGGTGGAACAAAGATAAAATGCATGGTGTAAGCTTCAACTAAAAATACAGACTACACTCCTTCCAACTTTTAAAAACTGATTAAAATATGTAAATACCATTCTTCATGTGTGTATGTTTATGTGTTTGTGTATCTGTGTGATAAGGACTAACCACGTGGAGGACTTCATGGTGGAGCAGAACTCTGGTCTGAAGGCTGATGAGCTTCACTCAGCGAACGGGAAGGAGCTGCTCAAGATCAGCCAGTACCTGGTAGAGAGACTTAAGACTCAAGATTTTTATTTACCATTTATGCATAAACAGACAGTCTAGACATACACATATACCCTAAGCTTAACAGTAAATTAAACCACCTAACCTACCCTTTTCTAAGCTTAACCTTTAAATAATTCTTAACCTTCAAAGATGGTTTGGAAGTTGTGAGGAACAGCCTCAATGTCCTCACAGAAATGTCTTCACTAAAACAATTTAAACTAAATTTTGCCCACTCAACCATAGAAAGACATACACACACTGCTCTTTCTAAATGTACACTCTTAGGGTTTTCCACAGGATAGTGTCAATGTAATTATTTCTTCTGATGTTAGTGGAGTTGCTGTTTATTTCAGGTAAGACTGGAAACTTCCTCTAGAAAAGGTGCAGGAAATTCAGACTCTCCTCTCTTCATTATGTTCCTTTAAAAACCCATCCATCCATCCATCTTCCTCTGCTTATCCGGAACCGGGTCACGGGGGCAGCAGTCTAAGCAAAGATGCCCAGACTTCCCTCTCTCCAGACACTTCCTCCAGCTCCTCCGGGGGAATGCC
>NW_018127990.1:1154728-1170303 GCF_001952655.1 Monopterus albus | reverse complement strand
GCCTTACAGCTCAGCTCCTTCTTCACCACGACGGACCGGTACATCGACCGCATTACTGCAGAAGCTGCACCGATCCACCTGTCAATCTCCCGTTCCATCCTTCCCTCACTCGTGAACAAGACCCCAAGATACTTGAACTCCTCCACTTGAGGCAGGAACTCTCCACCTTTAAAAACCCTCTTTATTGTAAATTGTACAAAATAAAGACAACGTACATACTGTATACATCATAAACAAAACACTAGAGTAGTAGTGCTATGGAGGGTGTTGCTGATGTTGTGTGTTAATGTCTCTTTCCTCTCAGGCCTCTCCACTGTTTGAGTTCCCAAACCCAACCATTGCTGAGGCATCTGAGCGTCTGATTAAAGAGCACCAAAGCAACCATGGCCAGACCTCCAGGATCCTGCAGCAGGTATAGCAGACCAGCAGGCCACCTCTCTATGACAGAAATCAGAGAAAATCAAAGCTGACAAGACATCATTATGAGTTAATGCATTCAGGAAGAGGGGATATATTGTCTGTCTTCTCCAGAGCCAGATGAGCAGGTTCATCTTTGTTCATCCAGTACAAAGAGAGGTCCAGGTAGAGTATTTCTATTCCTTTAACATTACACACCCTCTCTTTCTCCTCAGAGGCAGACAGTCGAGCTGATCCCCATCACTAAGGTGAACTACAGCTGGAAAGGTGCGTCTCATGTCTATGTGGTCTATGGCAACAATAACCATGTCAGCGCTGAGAACTACCCGGCAACCTGCTGCTGTGTCATCCTGTAGACACACGCACGTGTGGTCCTTCTATACTGTAGCTGTGAGAACACCCACTGACATAATGCATTGGCCAGCCCCGTGAATACTAAATGTGTAACACTAACCTAAACGTAATTCTAACCTCACAATGTCATAATGCATTGGCCAGCCCCGTGAATATTAAATGTGTAACACTAACCGAAACGTAATTCTAACCTCAAAACACTGGGTTGGGTTGGAACTAAAATGTGTCCATACAACCACAGACAGACATGTACACATACACAACTTCACTCTCCCAAACCGTTGTTATAATCCTCACTGTTTCACTTTTAATATTAGCCTCTCTCACCAGGATAACTGGGGGAGAGGAGAGGCACACACATTGAAGATTTTTCCACAGAAATGGTCTAATCAATTATTGTGATGATGTTTCAGACATAATCATCAGTTTACAGCTGCTGTTTGCAGCTCAGTTCAAAGTCGTTTTCATATTTTACAGGTACATATGCATACATGCATATTAACACACACACAGTAACCAAAGTACTATATGTATGAATTTAAAACAGTATCTGAAATATACTTTTTATTGGAGCTATCATTGCTAAAAAGAAATGCTTACATTTGGTAGCAAAGTATAAAAATGAAACATTTTAATAGACAGGGGGTTTATAAAACAAAATTTGTGTTTGCAAACTCTGTCCAAGATTTGTCTGGGACACATTATACTCTTAAACCATAGTTTCATATTTAGATTGGTAATCACTCACTTTTAATTTAGTTGATTATTGCTCATACTTTTAATCTACTAATGAACATACTCAGTTTGATTACTTCTTAGCTTGATGATGATTGAACAACCTAATTGGTGATTTTGACCATAGACAACTGTCATATTTTAATAATTGAGTAACATTTTGATTAATTGCTTTTTTGATAGAAAAGCAAGCTTTCTAAGCATTATTATAATAAGCATTTTCATAATTTTTATATCACAAATTTATCATTTTAAAGGTTAGTTTTAACTTTGACATTTTAATCTACTCATGATTGAATGCATCAGCATATATATCTTGGTGATAACTGATTGCTAATTTCTCATTGATGACTGACTGATCCTTGATAAGGATTTATTTTGCATATGGAGGGATTATTGCCGCACCAACTGATTCTTGCTATTAGGAATTTTCTTTCCATTCTTTGGTTAATTATTTGGATCAGGTGATTAACTGGTTGCTGCCTATTGGTGATTTTGGCTTAGCTGGTTATTTAGCTCACTGCTCCTGCGAGTGAGTCCAGACATTGTGACGATTTAATTGAGATGAGTTGCAGCAAAATGTTGCTGCTTCAATGCTGGTTTAACCCAAAATTAAGTCTTTGTTTTTTTAATATTTACAGTTTAGTGAACATTTCACCTTTCACCTTGAGGCTGAAGTGTTACCATTATATCCTTAATTCAAAGTATGGAAATACTATATATCTGTCTATGTGTACTGGAATAAACAAGAGGTGTTAAATAATGTACTTAATGTGTGTCTCATTCAGCTGTATAATGATAGCTGACAAAACTCCCCAAAGTATTCCTGAATGTTTAATAAATTACACAATGGTGTTGTTATAACAACTTTATGATAAATGTTAAAATCAAGTATGTCTAAACTTTGTTTCCCATACTGCATGAAGTCCATTAAAGCTTTTGGATGTGCATTAACTCTCAGCCAGTCAGCAGAAAGTCTGCAAAGCTGCGATGATGAAAGGCATTCTGGGTAGAAGAAAAGAAGGAGGAATAATGGCTGATATGGTCTGTAGAAAGTCATAGAATTTATACAGTTTCATTGTCAATAAGATGAGGCCATTTAAGAAAAGGTTTTTGTCTCATCAGGAGTCCTGAAAAGCTTTCTTTTGTCAGATATCGTAAAGTTCTTGAGGTGCATGTTTCCACCTGATACCGGTTAGAACTCAGTATAGAATGTAAAAGTAGATTACAGCCTTTTTAATCTGTTCAAAGTTACAGAAATGAATGTGGAGTCACTGACAATCAGACATCTGTTCTACAGTCCAGTCAGCGAGTATGGTATTCCTAATAGTAAAAGGACAAATTCACATGTTTTTTATTGTCAGTTGTATTGATTGTTGTGTTGCTTGTTTCAGAGTTGTGGTGTTTGATCAGTGGACTCTGTTTGTGTTTAATGGCATAATGACACAGAGATCCTCCTTCCACACCTACATTTTATTCAGATAATGATCTTGAGTCATCAGCACCATAACAACAGAGGCCCTCAGAAAATGGTGAGTGATGAGAACAGGAAAGTCTCATTGTTTTGCTGATATGCAACAAAGATTTAAATTCCCTGAAAACAAAAACATTTTGATAATTCCTCAGTATATATTACACAGCCTTATGCTGGTTTACTGTTTACTTGCCCCTTGCATAGGGATATGTACATGCACATTGAGAGCCGATGTACCAGAGTCAAATTCCTTGTGTGTCCGACACACCTGGCCAGTAAAGCTGATTCTGATTCTGTAGCTCACTGCCAGTTTCTCAGCATCCTATCACTGCAAAGCCATATCCTGCTCTGCCCATAGACATTAAATTGGGATGATGTCACACATAAAAATCACTTTTCTAGACTTTGGGCAAACATTTGACTAGCATAAAGCCTGTTTTGTGGGGAACATGCTTTTTGGGTCACATGACATTTTTGTTGCAGTACCATGAGCGGCCACAAAGTTTAGTGGCAGCAGCGGAACTTAAGTATATTGGTTAATCCATCTTTCTGTTTAGTTTTTTCTTTTCTTTTTTTTTTTTAATTTAATTGATTATTATTATTATTAACACTTTTCAGGAGTTTACTGTTAATTTTCAAATGTAAGAGTGTTCTCATAAAACACAACATTATTGTGACTATGGCGTTATCGCCTCCAACTGCTGGACCATTATGAGCCTTTATCAAGTGGAATGCATCGTTATCTGCAATGTAAATGCTTTCAACGGTACTGTAGCTAACAAACATCGCTGGTACTAACCTGATGTGCCTAATGTTGTTACTCTGTTATTACTCAGTGATACTCTGTACTGTAGTTACAGTAGATGACTAATCATATGTTACTGTTAAAACTGAAAATAAACACTGTGACTCAACTGCTTCTGTCACATCTGTTTACAACCACATGTGAAGCATTTACAGAGCTTATTATAGACAACTGAGGTGATGATTCACAACAAACCATGAAGATATCAGAAAATATTGATTATTAAACAGATCAACTTGTCTTATAACTGCAGTAGTCAAGATGCTATCACTAAAAATTTAAATACAGGGACCTTTTCTACCTTCAGTCAGTCAGCTCGTTCGCCATCTTTGTCACCTTTGGAATGAACAGTTCATCCTTTTGAATAGTGGTCAAAAAAAGCTCATCCAACAGTACAGATACAGTGTGTGCTGTAGAGTTTCATCATGTTGGTGAATGTTTTATTTATCTGATGAATATTGTTTTGATATTCAGATCATTTACTTGAGCAAAAGCATCAATACAGCCAAGTACTTTATTACAAGTAAAAGTTCTGCGATGACTGTTCTACTAAAGGTTTTTAAGTATTTTCCCTCTGCACCTGATTTTTAACATGCACTATAGACGTGTTAATCATGTAGTCTGTTTGATTTTTTGCCATAGCTTTGTGCCAGGTTCTGGAGACAAAAATAAATATATAAAAATACACCAGAAGCTTTTTTGCACTGCATGAAACCTCATGCAACAACCAGCTGTACAACATGAAGCTGGTGTTAGGCAAAGCTTCTACAATAATAATTTATTTGTTGATTATATTTTGTAATATTAATTTGAGTTTTAAAAAACTATAATGCTGCAAAAAGTACTATATTTTTTTCTGAAATGTACTGAAGTACAAATAGATTAATGCCATGGAAATCCACCAATCATGTCTCTGCTTTGTGCTGATCAGATCAACATTTCCGTCTGGAGCCCATCTCGTGATGCACTGCAGCAGAGCAGCTAATGATAAGAAGATAAATTAGCCTACACTACATTTTCCATTTTGTCTGTGGTCTCTGCTAAAAATAAGCTTGTTTCCTGTGTGAATCATATAGTCTCATATACTGTC
Source organism: Monopterus albus (assembly GCF_001952655.1). NCBI lineage: Eukaryota > Metazoa > Chordata > Actinopteri > Synbranchiformes > Synbranchidae > Monopterus > Monopterus albus. Next base: position 1,165,428 of record NW_018127990.1, on the reverse strand, counting down.
AGATAAAGATGCATCTCTCATCTGATTTATGAGTCTTTTAACGTGGAAAATGAAGAACTAATTTACATCCAGTCCAACATGTGAGAAGGAAAGGTGGAGACACATCAACAACTGATTCCCATCCCAGAGCCCCCCTTGAAAAAGAGGTTTTTAATCTCAGTTAGGCTTTTACCTGGTAAAATAAAGGTTCAAAAAAAGACACTGATTTACCGGAATGAATTTTCATATACTGTATTTCACTCAGTTACAAAATCCTTTGTATATGATTTAAAAAGAAAAAGTTGAGCTACTTTGAGAAACTTTTTGCCTTTATTTTGATTTGCTGACAGTGTACAGGTAGCCTCCAGTATATCAGATGTTATCAGCTGAGTTCTGATCTTTACAGATGTGGAGAGTTTACTTACACTCCAGCAGCTCAAATGATCACAACCCATCCAAAACAATTTTTACACCATTAAATCCAAAAAGTAGACCAAATACAATTCTAATGGGATGTTGACTTTGCTGTGTTTAGAGTTTGTTTGTTTATTTATCTATTTATTTGTTTGGGGTTTTTTTTGTTTATTTATTTATTTAGGAAGACGTCATACGCCCCCCCCCCCTCCTCCTTCGGTGGGCGGGGCCTCCAAGGTCTACATCATCACGCCTTCAGCTCTATAGCTTCACGAAAAAGGAGCAGAAAAACCATCTGGGCCGGTGCTGCAGCTGCTACTTCAAGTAAGTCCCCCCACCCAGTTTGTGTTTAACGGGGCTTTGTGCCGGATTACAGGAGTTTTGTTGTGTTACTGCGCGTTTGGATACTGATACAACCCCATGTGCGTTTATGTATAAGTGGTTGAAACGCGGTGAAAACTAGGGCTGGAAAGTTTAGAAAAATCCCACCAGTGTTCATGTGGATTTTTCTGCGGCTTGTTATTACTGTTGTTGTCTGTTGAAGTTTTGTGTGTCTGTGTGGAAACGTGAAGGAGTGTGAGACTAATAAGAATAAGAGAGAAAAGAGAAAAGAGGAGGAGGAGGAGGGGGAAATCTGTGTTCATAATTTACTTTATGTAACATCTTCCTGTGGTATTTTTACTCGTTTAGTGTTTCTGTAGTTTGGCTTCTTCTCTCAACGACTTTGACATAATGTACAGTGCTGCTTTAATACGTATACAGTGTGTTTGTGGTGTAGTTTGGCCTGCTTTTCCTCCAGGAACCCATTTCTACAAGACCCGTTAACTTTCCGCTTGAGTTCAGCGTCTGCTACGTTTCCGTTACCCGAAGCTGCCTTGTGTCTGTGGACGATAAGGGGCCTGGTTTATACAAGTACTGTGTAGTACTACAGTATGCATATACTGTAAACATTCAGTACTTTATTAATAAGTACATCTAACAAAGTCTAATTACAGTACAGTTAGGTCTGGGTGTCACTCCAAACTTAGATACCACTTCCTAATTGATACTTTTTCCCTATACTAATTTTATAAAATCAAAATTTATTTTTAAAAAATAAAACATTACACACTGTGATACACAACATTAGTTCTGGTTTTCAGTTTCTTGGCTCTTTTTGTGCACTCAAAGCAGTTTCATAACATAAAAAGTAAACCTACTATTTACCACAACTTTACGTTTTGTTAAAGTTGTGGTAAATTTACACTGACAGACTCTTCTTAATTAGAATTCACTCCATTTATATGAAGCAATATACATCAATACAACACCACCTCCAAAACAAATGTGACATTGATTCAACACCTGTCTAAACTCGTTAGTCAAGAGTCGATTCATTAGCCGATCAACAGATAATTCAACTTTTTATAATCAAATATTTGTTTTACTTGTTTGGCACATTTGCTTAAAATCAATTATTTCTGGTTCTTAAATGTGAAACTGTTGTGCTTTTCTGACAATAACCTAAATATCTTTTAAGTTTTGGACTGATGGTCAGACAGAACGAGGCATTTAAAGATGGCTCCTTGGCATGTGGCAAGTTAAATGGCTTTTTCACAATTATTTGGCATGGTATAGATTTATTAATTGACTTACTGAGGAAATGGAGTGACTCGTTGCACCTCTTCACTGAACACTGTAAACATCACGATTTATTGAAAGACCGGTGAGTGTATACGTGTCAGGGTCTATGGTGACCTTAATGTACTTCAACCTTGGTCTTCTAGTTGTATAGTTTGTGTGTGTGTGTGTGTGTGTGTGTGTTTACTTCATTGTGGTGTCCCAGTTGTCATTGATGATTCAGCTTTAATTTTCCACACATTATTGTAGAAATGCCTACAATGGAATATAATATTCTAACCCTGAATGTGTCTGTTGTAGTTTAGTTTATGTGGACTTTATTGTGCTGTGTCATTATGATCTCATGTTCCTGCTGTAATATTCCTCTGCTAGTAGCCTGTATTTATCTCACTGAGGGTAATTATAATGTCTTCTACAAGGTAGTGTGTTGTACTGAGCTGCTCTGTCTGACTTCACTATTCACTAGTCAGTGAGTCCTTTCTTTCCTATAATATTTAAATGACAATCTACACATTTTGACTTTTATACACGTGTTGTCTCCTATTAAGGTTGTCTTTGTCTTCAGCAGTTCTTAAACACACTGTTCAAGTTTGAGTTAGACATTGCAGTTGGTCATTTTGAACACCACGCCTTATGAGGAGAAGCTGATGTTTTGGTGTTTTGGTAATCACTTCTTCTTTTCTGACAGACATGGCTGACTATTGCATGAGGATCTGTCTCCATGCTCTTAACAGTTCATCAAAACTCTTTCACACTTTGACTTTGCTGTTTTGCATTTATCACTTCCAGTCTTGTGACTGTTTTTATGTTAATTTTGAATTCTACACTAAACTACAGCAGGAAAAGAATGACTCCCAGTAAGATAATTTCTCTTTGCTGGAAAATATGATCATGTTCTTTGACTCTTGTGATTTGGTCTAACAAGGGTAAAATTCAAGCAATGTGTTTTATGCGTAAGGCCAGATGTCTGCAGGGAAATAAGTAAAACATTTCTGTAATGTGCCCATAAGCTCAGTGTGGATAGAAGTGTACAGCACAAATTTAATTTATAATGCATGAATGTTGTCAGACACTATCAGGACAGTGGTGTGTTTGTTCTTATTGTTCAGATCATAGACTGTATATTATCAGATAATCTGTTAATTATTTTCTCTATTAATTTAACTCAATGAACTGTTTAATCAAAATAGAGAAAAATGTCCATCCCTGTAAGCAGCAGTTTACTGTTGTGGTTGGTTTAGTTGGTGCCCTTTTGAACTGTTTGGTATACTGCCTGGGTCATGCATCACATTTTGTCAGATCATCATTTTTTTGTGAATGTAAAATGTTAATCCCTAAAGAAACTGGAAGTAAAACTGTCATAACAGTTCCTCTGAAACTAGCATTAGCTGTCAACTAAATTTGTTAGCCCAGTAGAACACTCTCCTTAGTGCTAATGTGACACAAAGCACTAACTGTTACACAAAGCTCGATTGCTCCCGAAATAAAATCCTATCAGTTCAATACAAAGGTAAAAAAAAAAAAAAAAAATCATGGCCAGGCTAGGTAGCTAATGTCACCAAACCAAACACATTAGCGTTAGATGCTAACACATCCAGAGGGAATAATGCCACGTCATCCTTTGGCTGTTTTAACATTCTCCTTCTAAAACATATAAACTGATTTTAACCCTAGTTTGTGCTCTTTTTTTTGTTCCATTCTCTCTGTGCAAAAGATGCCACCTCTTCCCTCTGGCTACCGCTTTTTCAGACTTGTAGCTGCTGAGAGCTCTTCCATGGCTGGCTGTTGGAAATGACTACTCCCGGTTCGAAAAACTCTTTTTATAAACTTAGCTAGGTGGCAGGCGGGGCTACTTTATAGACCGTACTTTGACAACACAGGGTAGAGAAGCTGGAATAACAACAGAAGGGCTGTAGGCAGCAGAGGGTGATGGAGGGGGGAGTATAGCTGATAGTATAGTATAGTATAGCTTTTTATTGGATTCATTAGACATTGTGGAAAATCTTAAAGTCCCAACACATGCTCATTTCCAGCCATTTAATGTTTAATCTTGGGTACCTCTAGATTAGCTTGGCACCCCTCATAACTCCAAATAGTCTATAATTTTTTCAGAATAATAAAACCAAAGAGCCATAGTTGCTGAAACCACAAAAGACCACAAAAAGACTGAGTGCTATGTAGTGCTGAATAGTGGAGTTAGACTGTTTTAAAAGTTATTCATCATTAAGTTCAGGATATTTTATGCAGTGCAGAAAGCATGGCTCGACACACTGGAGCCATCCTTAACGCAACACCTCCACACCTCTGTTTTGTTCAGCTGCAGGAACTTAGTGTGCTTTTTGGCACGATGCTTGTGGAGGTGTTTGATAAAGTTTGTGTTGCACTGTACTTTGCGGTGCATAACACCACCCCTTACATCATTTCCTCTGCAGATATTGCAAGTAGACGTCAAACATGTCACGTAGCAAGCATAAAATACCTCCCATATAGCTGAGTCTTTGGCTCTCTCCATGTGGTTGTTGTTGTTGTTGTGAGTCTACTATTTACTACTGACTCACAGATCAGCCTCGTTGTCCAATACCCAATCTAACTATTTAGGCAATATCAGGGCTGATGTAAATATTGGATTGGTGTATCCCTGCCCCACACTGTAACGTTATAAGGACTACAAAGCTATGCTTCCTTTTTTTTAGAGGCACTCTATATGAGCACAGATGGAAAATTTATGGCCACAGTTTTTTTTTTTTTCCTCAAGTAGAAATAACAATGCTGTTCTCTCAAAAGTAGTAGCACATGAATGGTGATTGTGGTGTCATAGGTCTAAACTGACCATAGTTGGTGGAGGGAGAGGAGTGCACGGCCACACTGTGTATCTTGCAGCTGCTGCACTAGACAGATCACCACAGTTAAGCTAGGTTATTAGCTGTTGCCAAACAAGCTTGCAGACTGTGGGCAAAGCTCAAATTTTTGCATCTCTGCAAACTTTGTCTGTCTGCATTGTTTACTGCATGTTTATACTGCTTATTTTGCATTGTTTGCACTGTTTGTTGCTGTTAATACTGCTTATTTTGTTATATTACACATTATGTTGGTTTACTGTTTACTTGCCCCTTGCATGGGAATATGTCCATGCACATTGAGAGCCTATGTACCCGAGACAAATTCCTCATGTGTCCGATACACCTGGCCAATAAACTGATTCTGATTCTGAAGCTCACTGCCAGTTTCTCAGCATCCTATCACTGCAAAGCCATCTCCTGCTCTGCCCATAGACATTAAATTGGGATGATGTCACACATAAAAATCACTTTTCTAGACTTTGGGCAAACATTTGACTAGCATAAAGCCTGTTTTGTGGGGAACATGCTTTTTGGGTCACATGACATTTTTGTTGCAGTACCATGAGCGGCCACAAAGTTTAGTGGCAGCAGCGGAACTTAAGTATATTGGTTAATCCATCTTTCTGTTTAGTTTTTTCTTTTCTGTTTTTTTTTAATTTAATTGATTATTATTATTATTAACACTTTTCAGGAGTTTACTGTTAATTTTCAAATGTAAGAGTGTTCTCATAAAACACAACATTATTGTGACTATGGCGTTATCGCCTCCAACTGCTGGACCATTATGAGCCTTTATCAAGTGGAATGCATCGTTATCTGCAATGTAAATGCTTTCAACGGTACTGTAGCTAACAAACATCGCTGGTACTAACCTGATGTGCCTAATGTTGTTACTCTGTTATTACTCAGTGATACTCTGTACTGTAGTTACAGTAGATGACTAATCATATGTTACTGTTAAAACTGAAAATAAACACTGTGACTCAACTGCTTCTGTCACATCTGTTTACAACCACATGTGAAGCATTTACAGAGCTTATTATAGACAACTGAGGTGATGATTCACAACAAACCATGAAGATATCAGAAAATATTGATTATTAAACAGATCAACTTGTCTTATAACTGCAGTAGTCAAGATGCTATCACTAAAAATTTAAATACAGGGACCTTTTCTACCTTCAGTCAGTCAGCTCGTTCGCCATCTTTGTCACCTTTGGAATGAACAGTTCATCCTTTTGAATAGTGGTCAAAAAAAGCTCATCCAACAGTACAGATACAGTGTGTGCTGTAGAGTTTCATCATGTTGGTGAATGTTTTATTTATCTGATGAATATTGTTTTGATATTCAGATCATTTACTTGAGCAAAAGCATCAATACAGCCAAGTACTTTATTACAAGTAAAAGTTCTGCGATGACTGTTCTACTAAAGGTTTTTAAGTATTTTCCCTCTGCACCTGATTTTTAACATGCACTATAGACGTGTTAATCATGTAGTCTGTTTGATTTTTTGCCATAGCTTTGTGCCAGGTTCTGGAGACAAAAATAAATATATAAAAATACACCAGAAGCTTTTTTGCACTGCATGAAACCTCATGCAACAACCAGCTGTACAACATGAAGCTGGTGTTAGGCAAAGCTTCTACAATAATAATTTATTTGTTGATTATATTTTGTAATATTAATTTGAGTTTTAAAAAACTATAATGCTGCAAAAAGCCAGAGTCAAATTCCTTGTGTGTCCGACACACCTGGCCAGTAAAGCTGATTCTGATTCTGAAGCTCACTGCCAGTTTCTCAGCATCCTATCACTGCAAAGCCATCTCCTGCTCTGCCCATAGACATTAAATTGGGATGATGTCACACATAAAAATCACTTTTCTACACTTTGGGCAAACATTTGACTAACATAAAGCCTTTTTTGTGGGGGACATGTTTTTTGGTTTTTTTTTTTTGAGTTTCAGTCTCTTCACCTGACCTACCTCCAGCGTTTCAGACCAGAGAATACTCCTTATTTTTTCATGATTTTGAAAGCTGATTTTATATACTTGGTGATATTTTTAACCATTCTTTACTGCCTCTCAGCTCTGTGTACAGTCAATCTGTGTGAACAGTATAAACATTACAGTAACTTTTAGTCTTCAGTACACCAGTCTTCCTTCTTACCATTATTTTCCAGCATGTTGCTGTCCTCCATCAGGAGAGCAGCTGGTTTCTATCCCAGTGTCAACACAGGTCAGAGACCACCGAGAAAGACGGGAAGGATTGCTGTCAGATGGTTTTCTCAGAATAGGCAACCACGTGACCTCTAACCCTGTCACCCCGCTCTGCAAACCCTAAAATAACATACAGATACCATGACTCAGCTGATAGTCATTAACCCTTCAGTGTCTTCTAACACCATCTCTGTGTGTTTACATCATTCCAAGGTAGTGCAACCTGCTAAAAGTAGCCTATCTATTGAAGGATTGTGAAAATTATGAACCCAAGTATTTGAGGGGGAAGTGTTGTATACACTGTAAACATGTTATACAGGCATACATTAATAACACAAAAGAAAAGCTTATTAAACATTTAGTTTCATGTTCTTTAATAAGAAACTATACAGAGGGACTGTACATACTCAAGATGTGGGGAGTGGTTGGCTGAGCTCAAATGAGCAATAGTCTTGTTTTGTGAAGAAAGCTATTTTGAGAATGAACAGTTTATAACCGTTTCTAGATGTATGTTAGTATGGCAGAGTTTCTCTGTGATGTTATGTTTGTCTGAACTGAATGCCATCAGATTAACATAAAGGCTCCAGCAGGACAACTGACATTATGCACTTCTGAGTGTGATCTCTAATACATTTCTCATTTACATTTCATCTCCTGTGCTCAAGGAAAATAAGATCAGTTCAGTAAATCAGGAGATAAACACATTGGCTGGGTTTAGGTTAAGAAATTATTCTCGTCTTAGGTCGACAAAAAATCATTTTTCACCTTGCAGTGTGGAGCAAAAACCCTCTAAGCCACAATACTGTCAGTCCAGCGCTGACTCCTTCCCTGTAATTTCATCCAAGCTAAATGCATGAGAACCCAACACAAAACTTTAGATGCAGCTTTTAAGAATAAGATTGTCCTGTCATGTATGAGTAAAGCCTGTTGTGGTTTCTGAGAAAGTGAGATCCACTGCCCTTCATTGCAGTTTTCCTGTCCTGTGTCTTCCTGGAGCCATAAAAACGGATGATAACACTAACCGACAAATGCTGTGGTAGTGGTGTTGATGTGGCAATGTTGCTCAGAGGTGAAAGCTTGTTATAAGGATGTGGTTTAAGCAGCAGAAGAAGAAGCTTTTACTGATTTGTTATTGTGACACGTACAACGAAATTATGTTTGGAGCAAAGGGCCGCTGCATGCATACAGGAGAGGCTACAGGAAGGGACAACAGTTCACTTGGACATTCAAGTGTTGCCCTATTAGGGGTCTTGGTTCAATAGGAAGGGCACATGGTGCAGACCATGGTGCAAATTTCCATCTTCCATCCTCCTTTCTGTCTGGCTTCTTTTCCTCTAGGAGGAAATGTTTCTCTGTTGAATTACAAAAGTAACTATGCCTGCAAAGGAACACCAAAATTTCATGTCAACAAGCTAAGAGTGAACAGTTAGCGTGCCATTACACACCCATTAAAGGAAAGGTGTTTCTTTCAAATCATGCAAAGCATAATTGCAGGAAGAGGAGCCAATGATTAATGGTCCATCATTTGAAGAAGAAGGAAGTAGCTACGTGGGTTAGTCGTCACAGGGAGATAGAGATGGAGGATTCAAAAGGAGGAGAGAGGAGCAGTTTGGAGCTGGAGCGCGGCCTTGGTCAGACGTTTGTGGGTTTTGGACATCTGAAGACTGTTTCAGGCAGTACGCCTGCTTTGAAATAGTTTCTGATTGTAGTAGTTCAGTTTCTATTACTCTTGTATCTCAGAAAATCAATTTTCCAGTTCTTCTGCTGCCTTCTTCAAACACCTCACCCAGGTCTGGGTCTCCTCCAGGGAGAAAGGTAGGAGACCCCTTCCGCTAAATGGTGATCAGGTTCTGGTGTTTATTTGACTCTACTCAGCAGGGAGCTATTGCAGCTACACACACCCAAAAGACAGCGTGGTTACCATACTGAATGGGACTGGCTTATAGAGGTTGTACACTGAGAGGGGTCTGTTAGGAGCTGCTTGACTGCGGCAAGGTGATCCTGGTCCAATTCTGACAGATCAGCTCAAATATTGTAGCTGTGTTCTCGACTCCCAGAGTGACTTTTTACTGAAGTTATTTGTTATGAACGCTCGACACACAGGTGAGCGAGCGGAGAAAAACAACAGATGGCTTCGGTGCAAGCAGTGAGATTTATTTACAGTGTCAAATAAGTGCGTAAATATTTACAAAGGTGAAGTGGTGAAGAAACCGGGTGTCGACCAGCAGTGGCAGGAGTTATGGTTAATGGAGTGATGATGGGCCGGGCTGCGGGTATCAGAATCACTCCTGGACTGGTCGGGTAGGAGATATAGATAGCTGAGGAGATAATAGGAGAGAGTCAGATAAAAGGAGACTGTGCATCGACCTGTGACGGTGGAGCTGAGGGTACCAGGATCCAGAGAAGAGGTCCAATGTGGAGGAAAGCCAGGTACGGCGGGGCAAGAACAGGAAGTAGGCAAAACGCAGAAGGAAGCAGGGAACACAAAACATACTTGACATAACGAATAAACAAGAAAATAGCAACATGCATGGGGAGGTCTGACGACGGAGAAAGAACTAGCAGGGGAGTGATAGGTGAGCAGTGTATAAATGAGGGAAACTAAGGAGGCGCAGCTGATGAGTGTTAGAGAATCGGGAGACAGGTGTGTCTAATCAAATAATCAGTGCAAGGGAGCTGACTAGTGCGAGAAAGAGAAGAGAGGAAGGTGCAGCCGGGCAAACCTGACATTATTGATTGATATATCCATTTTGTTTTATGCTGCCCTTTTGTAACCAGATAAGTTTGAAGTCAACTCTGCACTAACATGCTAATACAGATTTCCTTTGGGAAACTTTCCCAGAGTTTTCCTATTGTCCTTTCTTGCCTGGAGAGTATACAAATAACTCTTGACAAATATGTGTGAGTATGTTAATCAGTATCTGTCCTGACTTGTCTCCTCTGGTGCTGTCTCATAAATCAGTTGCACTGATACTTATTGTTACAGTGGTGTTTAGCCTCTTCTCAGACAGATAATACCAGTGCTTGATGCCAACCAATCTGGCGCCCTAGGCAAGATTTCAGGTGGTGCCCCGTTGCATCGCAGTAAATTCCACTGCTAGTGTATATACTCATAAGAAACGTAATAGCTTTGTCTTGGACATTCTTTTATTTAAATAAAGCAATTGCACATTCAAAATACTTAGAAAGAATTAAAGAAACAAATACAAAAAAATGAACTGAACATATGAAATACAATATAAATAGCTTACATAAAGTACCTATTAATACTCCCAAAATAAAAAGTGTAAACAAGTGACATTAACTTAAAAATACAATATAAATACGGCACTGTGCAAAATAAGATATTAAAGAAACGAGTAGGCACAAAAAAATACAAGGATTTAAATAAAAATAAAAAGATGATCTTACAAAGACCTCTAGTGGTGTTTTTGGTACTGCCGTAACTTAAAAACTACACCATCACCTCCTCAATCTCACATAACCTGCTACAGCTTTACTCTCCTGGTTTTTCTTGCAGCAAAGTCATCTACAACATCATCATATGACAACTGATTTGAGACCACATGGTTTATGCTTATAATGGCAAGTCCACTGAGACGTTCTTGCATCATAGTAGATCTCAGGTAA
>NW_018127990.1:1151210-1151967 GCF_001952655.1 Monopterus albus | reverse complement strand
AGTAGGCTTTGCTGCTATGCAGTTAAATTAATGTGGTGGGCTTATTCTTTTCTGAAGTCTAGTTTTAAGAATAGTGGAAGTTACACTTTTTTTCTTCCTCCATTTCTGGCGCCCTTAGCATTTGCCTATACTGCCTATGCCACGGGCCGGACCTGTTGATGCTAATTGTAAGCTGGGAATTTGTGTCTGTGGTTGTAGATTTATTACTAATCTTACATGAGGAGAATTTCCTCCACAATGTAAAATCTGGTTACTCGGTGTTTCCTGCAGCTGAAAGCATAAAAACAAAATGTTGTGGCACAGTATTAACAAACCTGAGAATATAATAAGCAAAGATGTACATACAGTGGTAACAAAACATCCAGTGATAGTGATGGTATCACCATGACAACTGTCAAGTGGGTAATTGAGGGGATATGTAAACCCATATTTTTAATATGTCGTTTCGACTTGGGCAGTTCCCCAATAATATGAAAATAGCAAAGGTTATTCCTCTGTATAAATCTGGTGATAAGCACAACCTCACAAATTATAGACCGATTTCTCTGTTGTCACAATTTTCAAAAATTCTGGAAAAACTCTTTAATAACAGATTAGACACATTTATTGACAAACATAAAATCTTATCTGATTGTCAATATGGTTTTAGGTCGAAAAGATCGACATCCTTGGCCATTACTGACCTGATGGAGGACATTACAAGTGCTATGGATGAGAAAAAATATACGATGGGGATATTTATTGACCTAAAAAAAGC
>NW_018127990.1:1127892-1150209 GCF_001952655.1 Monopterus albus | reverse complement strand
ACTCTGTTTTATCTAAGTAGAGATACTGCTTGCAGCCAATGATGCATGAAATTTTGTATAATATGATGTTATGGGGTAGGACTGGATAAGTCTGACTTCTTCCTACTCCATTCAAACATGTAATAGGTGTAAGCAAACTGATTTTGAATTAGCATTGGTTGGATATGTGTGTTGTTGTCATTTGTTCTGTTCTGCATGTTTGAAAGAATAAAATCAATCAATCAGTACTGTTTAACTTCCTCCAGCTAAGACCTAACATGTTCATTAGTGTGCTTTAAAGGTGCGGTTACTGAAGCGCAACCGGTGCTCTTACTTCAGCTCTAAGTAGCAAGGACACTACATGAGTTAACATTTTACCTACCCCTGATTACAAAATCTGTCAGGGATTGGACCTTGATCAGTCTGATCGGTCAAATCACAAAATTGCTGCAGTTTTATGCCAAAGTGGATTTAAAAAAAGTGAACAACCAACTCAAGAGTGTTACTCCCAAGTTTAAGATCTTTTTTTGAGATTCACCATCTCGTTAAATATAGTGGATCTGTACGTCTGACAAAAGAACTATAAGCAACTGTCTGTGTTTGTGTTGCATCAGTTAGGACAGACATTATGAAATACATGATTCATCAGTTACACAGCAGAGAAGTGAAGAAACACTCAATGAGAGGAAGAGACAGTGAAGCAGGCAGGAGGAGAGAGAGAGAGCTGAAACAGGAGACGCTGAACTGAGCCCAGATCTGGTCAGTATTCAGTGTGTGTCTGCAGGGAGACATTCCTGCAGGAGCAGACGGGAGGAGAAGGGCGACTGTTCGTCAGGAAAAACTTCTCCCTCGCTTTCTGTGGTTTTCCAAGGTAGAATCTGTGTTTGCTGTAGAAGATGATGTCATTCTGTTAGAAAAAAACTCTTTAGTCATCAACAGTATGTCTGTCTGGTTTAAACAAAGGCTTCCAGGGTTTCCTTGTTGAACTTTTGGGATTTATTTGGTTTGAAACTTTGGTTCTGTTATTGTTGTGCACACTGTTTTCACAAGTGATCAGGTTGCCCAAAGTAAGTGGTTGAAGTATGGATAATTAGTTTGTCTGAAAAGGTTTGTTACAGAATAGATGATAGTTTGTTAGAAAAAGGTTTTTATTGATAATCAGCTTGTTAGAAATGTTATTGTAAATAGTTTGATTTTATGGTTATTAGTATGTTATTGTAGTATTATTAATTTTGTATAAATTTGTTTTTAATTATTAGGTTATCATTTTACAGCACCCCCCACATTCTGCTGGACCCCTCACCTTCAAATGGCTGTGCACGGTTGTCGATGTATTATATGCTAACTTAACCTGGCAGAGTTTGTACTGCCCTTCATTTTCATTTGTTTTCTCAAAGTAGTTCTACACAGAACTTTTTGATGGCTGTAGTTTCTGCTGTTGTAAAATGATGTACAGGCCACGTTATCGTGTTATTTCCAGGCAACATAAAAGGGATAACAGTGGCTCTGTTTTTAAAGACCATTGGTCATCTCCAATCAATACCCAGTGAACAACACACTTACAAATTAAAACATCACAACATAAAAACAAGACATCTGCTTGTATAGTCCAGATCCAGCTGTGTACCACCTGAGAAATATGACTAAAAACTGTGTCAATGAATTACAGGATGGTTTGGCAACCCAGCCTTATTCCATTGAATAAAGAGCTTTATCTAAAACTGACGGTGTAACTTTTGAAGGCCGTCGGTACTAAGTTTAACAGAGAGCGGCAAAATGAATGCTTATAACGATTATGTCTGGGACTCTGTATCTCCTTCCTGACTTTAGTAGCTCATTGTCTAACTAAAATAGGCTTTTCACTTTATTTTTGGTGATGCTGACATTGTGTCTTTCTGTGTGCCCACAGATCCTGTCTCCACCTATAGGAAAGCAGCAACGTGCACGCGACTCAGGTTTCATGGAGATAAAACTGAGTGGAGTGATAACGGCACAAAGGAAAATGTCCAGATGACGGTACATCATGCCGTGTAACCATGCCGACATAGCAGGCTGAACATTTGATTTACAGCTCAACAACGCACCTTTCCTCCTGGCGCTACACACCTGCCATCCGTCCAGCCATGATGTTGAGGAGGAAGCTCTACTCTTCCATGGTGATTTTCATCATCGCCTTCCTCTGGTTTCTCGCCAGTCAGAGCATCCAGAGGAGACATCCTCCGCCTCTACTGGTATTTTCACCCAGCAGTCAGGCCATGCCCAGCATGAAAAAGACAGGTGAGGAGCTGATGTCGTCACTGGAGTTTAAAGTCTGAGAAAAGTTTGACAAAACCATAGCAGAAAATTTTAAAATGCTATTGATCAGTCAGGAAATACGCTTACCAAAAACTGACCTGATGATGGCACTGTAACAGTCCGAACTTTTTTTTCACGTCTGTTTGAGTCACTATTCACCAAATGTGTGAATTTCTGTGTAGAAAAGTAGATGCCACAGACTGTCCACACTGTTCTTTCTCATTGCAGGGTCGTAAAAGTAATACTTTAAATAACAATACTATAGTACTAGAGATGGCATCTGTAGCAGCAGCAGTAGTACATGTAGCAGTAGTGGAAGAAGCACTCATATTAATTATTTAAGAGGAAGTAGCAATGCCACTGTGTAAAAATACTCTGTATCAAGGAAAAGTGAGGCATTTTAAAATTATTAAGTATAAAAGTATTAGAATCAAAATGTACTTGAAGTACAAGTAAGTGCAGCAGTAGTATGTAGTACTATTAGCAGTATAAATGTAACAGCGACTAACAGTGGTGTAGTATTAGAGGTAGAAGTAAAAGTAGTAATATTAGATGCAGCTGTAGTGCTATTAACAGTAGCGACAGTATAAGTAATCATATATTTGTGTTATCAAAGTAGTAGCAGGAGCAGAAATAGTAATATTCGTTGCAGTCTTGGCAGCTGCAGAGTTGTTTTTATCATAAGATACCAATGGTAATGGTTAGTATTTTAACAGTAGGAGTAATGATAAATGTATTAATAATAATAATGGTAATGATAGCAGTAGTATACACAATAGTAGTGCTGCTTGCACTACTATTACCAGCAGTAGTGAACCCCTAGCTGTTGTAATGTATAGAGATGCTAACAGTAACAGCAAAACTAGTAGATGACAGTAGCAGCAGTATTATGATTGTATCACAGATGCCAACAGTGTTATCTGATTGTTTTTGTGTTTGCAGTGGTTGAACACACAATGGATCCTGTGACCCTTGACACAAACACATTCCTCAGGTAACACACAGGAGATCATGCGCTGTGTGCATCACATCAGTCCTTGTCTGTCTGATTCCTCTGTCGTCCTCTGTCAGGTCTTGTGGTTGTTCTGGGTCCTGTATTTCTGACCTGGGAAAGTCGGACTGGTTCAGCCAACACTATGACCCCCAACAGCAGCCTGTCCTCCGAGTCGCCAACAACAGCTTTGACCCCGATGCCCTCAGATGGTGGCTGGTAAGGGCACAATGTAGGAACAGTGTGGTCTCTGTTAATGATTCTCTTCCTTTTAGACTGGGTATACAAATGTGCGCCTACATGATTTATCAGTTTGAGGTTTGAAAGCCAACCCAAATTTCGACAGCTTAAAAAGGATAACTGTCAGGGTTATTGTCAAAGTTTTGTTCACAGAATTGATTAGCTGCTTTCTACTTGTGTGGACTTCAAAGTAAAAGCCTTTCTTTGGCTCACCGTCTCACTTCAATATTTTCATGTTTTAATACTGGAAACTAGCTCACTTCAATTAATTAAACAATGATGGAGCTGTGATACAACTTGCACAGGTTGTAGGCAGTAGCAGCTTTACTGTAAGTATCAAAGCAACTGAAATCACTGCTGAATTGATTCTTTATAATGTAGGTATAAATCTTAGTTCTTGTACCAACATCATTTCGTAGCACAGTCAGTGATAAAACTGCAGATAACCATGATATCTGTACTGACACCAAAATAAATCGCCAAAGATTTTTGGGTTTTCCTTTCTTTCTTTCCTTAGTAACTGACTGTGGTGCGTGAGCAATAATGAAGTGTGCTGCTTGTTTCAGAAAATATTTATAGTTTGCACACTGGAAGTGACCTGGCAGCATTAAATTGATAACATTAAGAATCAGCAAATCACAAGAGTCAGATTTGTTATTGGAAGACCAAAGAAGCATCTGTAACATACTGCATGATGTGCATACAGTGAGTTTTAGTAAAAGGTCAGTTTTAATTGAAAAGGTGTTTTCAGAAAATTAAAACATAAAATGTGTGGTTGAGGATGCTGTCAGCAGTCTGGATGAGAAGACGAGCGTCTTTTTCCTGCATTTATAGATTAAGTCCTGCTGCAGAAACCATTAGTAGATTAAAAAAGGGGGTGGAAATGCTGCTAACATCATCAGTCTGACACACAGTATGCAATATATTGTATTTCTGTGCGTGTGAGAGGGAGAGGGAGAGCGCTAAAGAAAACTAGCAACCAGAGCCATTTGCTGTAGCTGTAAATTTTTAGAGCTACAGTTTCCCAGATCTAAAAGTGGTATCTTCAAATTCAAGAAAATGGTAATTATTCACCTTTTACAGGCAGGAAATGGGGGGGGTTAGTTATTGCAGTTTTAACACAGTGCATGGAACTGTTGGGATTTTTTTTTAAGTTAGCTAGACTACCACAATATGAACATAAGACATTTAATGCCACTTATTTTCTGCTTCACAGGGTCTTCAACAGTCTGATAAAGACCAGACTCTAGAGAAAGTGATATCAAAGATGTTTCAAGTCATTTCCCCGCCCACTATGGACTTCAGGCCCCTCCCCTCCCGTTGCAGGAGTTGCGCAGTGGTCGGGAACTCCGGCAACCTGCAACAGTCTGGACACGGCAACCTAATAGACACCCATGACTTGGTGATCCGGTGCGTATGTCCACACACAAACACACACACCTTAACCTTGCTCCTCATCTTCCTCTCCTCATCTTCCTCCTCCCCAGGATGAACAAGGCAGTGACTCAAGGGTTTGAGAAAGATGTTGGGAACCGGACGACCCATCACTTCATGTACCCGGAGAGTGCAGTGGACATTAATCCTGGAGTCAGCCTTGTCCTACTGCCGTTCAAACAGAGAGACCTAGAGTGGCTGACCAGCGCACTGTCTACCGGCAAGGTCAAAATGTATGAAATACAGATGCAAACATAAGGCACTTTTGGACTGGAGAAACTTTTCCATAGTTCTTAGAAATGTTGGGCAAAGTATCCCCTTTTTGTGTATCCGCACCACAGGAACTGAGAACGATAATAGTTCTTAAAACGCCATTTGAGGGACTTTTTTTTTTTTAGCTCCTACTTCAATAGGAAACACGAATGATGTACATGTATGTTGACTGCAACATGCACTGTTATCCATGTAAACAACAGCCTTCGCTGGTGTCATGGGGAGCTGCAGTCCACCAACAAAGGGCTCTGAGAGGGTTAGTGGCTCCTTATATAATTAACGTTAGCAACATATAAAAAAAAAAAAAAACAACTTACTGGTAATGTAACTGAGCTTGTTGGCTAATTGATAACAGTTGGGCTGCCTAGTGTTAAGTCATTTAAGTGTTCCTACTGTCAGTGCAAATTCATATAAAAAGAAAAAGCTGAAGGTGTGTAATTGTTTTTTGGGGGGGGCAAACTCCTCAGTGGGGTAGTCCCTAATAAAGGGGAATTAGTGCTTTGCATGCACACTCATGGACACATGTTCCTCTTTATACTTCAAATCAAGGGTCTGCCTTCTGTCGCTGTATGCCAATAGTTTCCAGGCATATGTGCAGTCCATATGCGAAGACACAAACTTTTGGCCTGCACACCAGAGCTAATTTTGATACTTGAATTTGATTTTGTTTTAGCCTTTTGACGAAAATGCATATTGTCCATCCATCTGTTATCTATACTGCTGATTCCTGAATAGGGTCGCGGGGGTGCTGGACCCAATCCCAGCTAACATTAGGCAAGAGGCGGGGTCCACCCTGGACAGGTCGCCAGTCTATCACAGGGCTGACATGTAGACGGACAACCACACACACTCAGACTCACTCCTACAGGCAATTTACAGTCGTCAGTCAACCTAAGCTGCATGTCTTTGGACTGTGGGAGGAAGCCAGAGTACCCAGAGAGAACCCACACAGGCACAGGGAGAACATGCAAACTCCACATAGAAAGGCCCCGGGTCGGCCCAGGCTTGAGCCCAGAACTTTCTTGCTGTGAGGGGACAGAGTTAATCACCACTCCACTGCACTGCCTGAAAATTAATTTTAGTCTCAGTATTTATTAGTTTGTCAATAGTAACTAAATACATTTGCCAATTTTAAACCACATTTTTATTATTTACTGTAGGCCATATATTATCCTGGCTGTGTACAGTTACCATGGTTACACATGTTGTTCCTGTCTTGGTTAAAGAGGTCAATCCTGCTCAGAAAAACCTTTTTAGAAGCTAATATCTACTGCTGCCAGTGCTGCTGAGTCTGTCACAGGAGGCTTTGACATCTCCACATTAAGATGCGTTTTGGAGTACATTTCAACAAATAAAATGAAAAAAACATACTGTAGCTTTAAATACTACTTATTCTGACCACTTTTTTTGTGTGCATGTGTTCAGGACCTACATGAGGGTTAAAGACAGAGTGGAGGCTGATAAAGACAAGGTAAAAATGAAGTCTTTGTCACTGCTTATGCTGTTGTCATCTCACTTCTTAGTGCCTCTAAGATTTTCTTTATTCATTTCTTTTCCATTTTGTAGGTTTCACTCTAGTTTTAGATTCTTCTCCTCTGGTTTAAATATCGTATATTTAGACTGGCTCATTTAAAGCTGCATTTTGGAAAATTTCTGATAAATTGATTTATATATACAGTATATATATACAGTGTGTGTGTGTGTGTGTAAGGTGTTCTTAAAATGTTACCCTTCAGGACACTCACTTCATAGATTGCTTCACAAGTTTATGAAAAGGCAATTTCATTGTAGATTTCAGATGACTTTCACAATTTTGTATTTGAGTGCATTCATTTGCTAGCATGTTTTCAGATGATTGATTTATACTTTATCAAGTGCTTTAAATAAACATTGTGTGTGCAGGTTTTGGTGGTGAACCCGATGTTCTTCAAGTACATTCATGATCAGTGGACCAAACATAATGGTCGCTACCCATCCACTGGCATGGTGGCCATCATCTTTGCTCTGCACACCTGTGACCAGGTAGGAGGGAGCAAATGGAGTTGGTGTCTTTACCTCCTAATGTGCACATTCAACACAACTTGTGGTCAGCTTTGTTTTTCAGTCATCATCACATATGGTAGTAAGGTAGCTGGAAGCAAAGACTAGAACTACAGCACATTCAAGGACACACAAATTCACTTTTTTTTTCCTCATCAATAACTTTTGTATTCCTGAATCAACCAATAGGGGGGAGACAATAAGGGCATTGTAACCTTGACCTTTGACTGCCATAACCTAATCAGTTCCTCACTGAGACAATTTGAGTAAATTCTCTTAAGGTCTTTCTGAAAGATTGCATTCATGTCAGGAATAAGAGAATCTTTGTGCAGTAAAAAGGCTGCTGTAATTGTCTAAGTGACTAATGAAAAGTCTTGAGCAGCGAAGCAGCATGACAGATCTATAAAAAATATTATAGTAGACTCTTTTGTTCTTGTGGGGATCCTGTAATAATGGTGGCTCAGTTTTTCCAGAGATTTGATTCTCGTGATTTGGTGGTTAGTCTGTTAACCTACCCCACTAAAAGCGATACAGCTCCATGGTACCAGAAAACCAGATTTACGATAATCTCTCTTCGTGATGGAGGCTGTGGCAGAAAGATGAGGTTAAAGATCATCATCATCTTAAGTCTAATGTATTAGTCTGTCGAATGTGCAAAAATATGTTTTGACTATACAGCATGTAATATTTGGTTGTGTTATGTATCACTGCATCAGTTTCTGCCTTTGTTCAGGTGTCTGTGTTTGGTTACGGTGCCGACAGCAAGGGGAACTGGCATCACTACTGGGAGAACAATCCCAATGCTGGAGCCTTCAGGAAGACTCATGTTCACAGTGGTGAGTACGAAGCGTCCGTCATCCACCGACTCGCCAAAGAAGGCAAGATCACCTTGCACCTCTGACATGACAACCAACCAGCTGACCTACAGCCAGACCAGCAGACATGCTAACTAATGGACTGACGTGCTGTCAGACCTACAGCCCTGAAGCCTCACCTAAAAACCGGCTGAACTGCAGACGGTGTCAGCACACTTAGCTCTCCTCTCACTGCAAGTAAAACCAAACCTGAGCTGCTCTAGATAGTAGATGGCTGCGACATTTGGCCTCGTTTTTGAGGATTTGGACAGGAATCAGACCCGTGTAGTTTTGCAAGTCAGTCATCACAATTTTTGAATAAGACATCCTGGCATGCTGGATTGAGACTGCTGTTGGGCTGAGATATTTTTTTAAAAACCTGACTTATGTGTGGACAAAGCCATGGGGGTGGGGGTAGGAAAAAGTGCCACCTTTTGGCTGCCAGGTGTTGCTTGGTTTCATCCCTGTGCAGACTCCTGCTGCTTTAAATGAGTTCCTGCTCAACGTAAACAAGGAAAGACTGTTTTTTGGGACTCTCCACTATTCAAACAGACCGTCCTGCCATTTGCGACTGCGAGGATTGACCACACAAATGTTGCTGTGATTCGGGAAACAACCACGGACTTTTTTTAATTATAGAGTTTTATAGACTCTTTGCAGGGAGAACCGCTTTTCCCTCCAATCTAAGCACTTTGCGTTGAAGGAAAAAATGAAGCCGTGATGTTCTGTTCAACCACATTAAGACTTTTTATATCATTTATAATCCATCCATTTAGTCTATCTTAACACAAACCGCCCTGTTCTAGAGGATTCTCACATACTGGAACTGGAGGCAGTTTTATTTTTTTTCCTCTCTTCGTAAGATCACTTCCTGTCTCAATTACATATATATATATATGGAGGCAATAAGTGGGAGGAACCTGCTTTAGGTTCTTTCAGACAGATTTTTGGCTGAGTTTACAGTTTAAAATGAACTAAACACTAGTAAGATTTTTTTTTTTTTTAAAGTAGGGATGCAATTATTTTAAATTGATAGCTGGCCAGTTGGCAGGGTTGTACATAGGAGTGGGTGTGTTTATTTGTGCTTTAGAACACAACTGCTGCACTAAAATTTAAAACAATTACCTACCCCATTAACAAATAGTTGAATATTTGGGTCCAGCCCTATTAATAACATGTAGAAAATGTGCAAACAATACAATAAGAGCCCATTGCATGCTTGTTTTTGTTTTTTGACTTATCTACAATGTTACAACGGTAGATTTTCATCTTAGACATGACCTAAAGCTCAAAAGAATGAGGTGAACGTACTGTATGTTCTAGTGTTTCTATGCAGAAGTAATTCGGTTTATACGCATCTCGTAAACTCTCTCGTGAGACTTTTTTTTTTCCACCAAAACAAAGTATTATGTGATAGTTTAAAGATCTCCTTGAAGGGGGGTAAAAACCAGGCTGTTGCGCGTTCATGTGAGCTTACCTGACATCCACCGATGCCTCCACCATTTTGGCGCAATGTTATTTTGCCTTGTTACATATGTTTTCAATGAAGCTTTTTTTTTTTCCTTTTTCTTTAAAAGGACATCCATGGTGCCCACTGTAAAAGCAGAATTTTTTGACTGTGCCCAGTTTTGCGAATATAGTTTCCCTCCTGCTGCTGGACTGTGACCAGAGGATGTGGAGAAAAATACAGAGCCTGAGGTTACTGTATGTCTGGGAATGCTGAGCTGTACAGGGACTCCTTGTTTTACCTGACTGGGTCTAACCTACAAGCACAGCTGGCCAGTGAAGCCAGCACCACAGTTAGTGATTAGCTCATCAAGGCCAAATTCCCTCGGAGCACAGTACCTGTTTGTTTTGACTGCCACATGTGATGTGTTGCAGGTTAACGACCCATGATGTTATTGTTGGTGTGAGGCTACCTGTTGGTGGGGGGGGTCTTGCCAGAGAGAGTTCGCATGACTTACAGTATATAAACCGAGCTGCTTCTGCATGGAAGTACAACAACATAAGTACACCTTGTTTTTAGAGCTTGATAATTCATCATTGTAGCATTGCAGATAAGTCAGAAAACACAAAGCATGCCATGGGCACTTTAACAGATGGTAACATTACATTACTGCTAAGTATTTTCCTTATATGTTGCTAGTGTTATTATATAAGGAGCCACTAACCCTCTGCTGTTGATCCTATTGTTTACATGGCTAATGCAGTTTTAAAAAAAAAGACAGCTAGCGTGCTGCAGTCAATGTACACCTACATTGAGGAACAGAAGTATTTGAACACCCTGCGATTTTGCAAGTTCTCCCACTTAGAAATCATGGAGGGGTCTGAAATTCACATTGTAGGTGCATTCCCACTCTGAGAGACAGAATTAAAAAAAAATTTCAGGAAATCACATTGTATGATTTTTAAAGAATTTATTTGTCTTGCACTGCTGAACATAAGTATTTGAACACCTGAGAAACAGCAAGAATTCTGGCTCTCAAAGACCTGTTACTGTGCCTTGAAAAAGTCCACCTCTACTCCACTCATTAATCTAAATTAGTAGCACCTGTCTGAGCTCCTTAATGGGTAGGGCTTCTATGTTCAGTAGGTAACATGTGAAGCGCACTCCCTACACCTACTGCTTCGGGTCGTTGTCATGTTGGAAGACCCAGCCACGACCCATCTTCAATGCTCTGATTGAGGGAAGGAGGTTGTTGCTCAAAATCTCACAATAAATGGCCCCATTCATCCTCTCCTTAATACAGTGCAGACGTCCTGTCCCCTTTGCAGAAAAGCACCCCCAAAGCATGATGTTACCACCCCTATGCTTCACAGTAGGGATGGTGTTCTTGGGATGCAACTCATCCTTCTTTTTCCTCCAAACACGACGAGTGAAGTTTAGACCAAAAGGTTCTACTTTGGTCTCATCTGACCACATGACTTTCTCCCATGCCTCCTCTGGATCATCCAGATGGTCTTTGGCAAATTTCAGATGGGCCTGGACATGTGATGACTTGAGCAGGGGAACCTTCCGTGCAATGCATGATTTGAAACCATGACGGCGTAGTGTTCTACTGACAGTGACCTTTGAAACTGTGGTCCCAGCTCTCTTCATGTCATTGACCAGCTCCTCCCTATCGTTCTGGGCTGATTCCTCACCTTTCTTATCATCAGTGATACCCCACGAGGTGAGATCTTGCATGGCGCCCCAGTCCGAGGGAGACTGACAGTCGTCTTTAGCCTCTTCCATTTTCTAACAATTGCTCCAACAGTTGATCTATTTTCACCAAGCTGCTTGGCAATTGCCCCGTAGCCCTTTCCAGCCTTGTGGAGGTCCACAATTTTGTCTCTGGTGTCTTTTGACAGCTCTTTGGTCTTGCCCATGGTAGTAGTTGGCGTCTGACTGACTGTGGGGTGGACAGGTGTCTTTAAAGAGCTCAGACAGGTGCTACTAATTTAGATTGAGTGGAGTAGAGGTGGACTTTTTCAAGGCACAGTAACGGGTCTTTGAGAGCCAGAATTCTTGCTGTTTCTCAGGTGTTCAAATACTTATATTCAGCAGTGCTAGACAAATAAATTCTTTAAAAACCATTCAATGTGATTTCCTGAATTTTTTTTAAAAATTCTGTCTCTCAAAGTGGGAATGCACCTACAATGTGAATGTCAGACCCCTCCATGATTTCTAAGTGGGAGAACTTGCAAAATCGCAGGGTGTTCACATACTTCTGTTTCTCACTGTAAGTAACTCATAGTTCCTCTTGTGCTTGGAGAATATCTGCCCTGAATTAGGAAAAACGTTCTAAGGACTATTACCATTACGCCCACAAAAAAGGGCGTACTTTTTTCAGTAGTTCTATGAACTATGGAAAAAGTTCCTCTGGTCCAAAAACACCTCAGGTTACTACAGCAAACTCCAGCACATTTTATGACAGTTAACACTGCATGTCCTTGTATTCTGCCCAGTTGGTTAATGCAAATTTTAATCGATAAAATTACTAACTAATTCATTTATCATTGACATCCCTACTTTAAAGGAACAGTTAAACAGTGATAAACTGCACTCGTTTTCAATCACATTTTTCTGCCACAACATTCATGGTAAGTGGTAAAGCAAAATCAACAGCAATGCAGCTGTACCTCAGTGAGTGAAGCTGCAGGCTGATTAACTTCATGAACACTTACTATGTGTAATATTATTCCCGAATCATAACCCGGCTGATGATGAGATGGGGCACAGATTGAATTAAATATTTATTGAACAAAGGCATCCAATTACTAGTGGCTTGGATGAGTGGAAGATTTAGTGCAATGTACTTTCCCAAAAAACAAAAAGTAAAAGTCCTACCAAAAATAACCAGCCGTATGAATGATGAGTCTGACCTGCCCAACAGGTAGCAGGAGCGTTGATCAGCTGACTGCTGGACTTCCTGCTGGCTGGCAGCATCCAGAGGGCTAAACCTGTACTGTGATTCTATAAAAACTGTTGCTGATTATCAGTCGTCTGAATGTTTGTGGCTTCGTTTACACAATAAGGAGTTTCAGGACATTTTCACACTGTGTTTGTTTTAGTCCAGGGGCAAATGTCCAAAGTATTGTTTGGTCAAAGATGGAATTAAATTGATAATTAGTCTGTCCATTCAGACAAATTTATTGTGTAGTTTTTAATAACGTTAACAAAAAGTGATGCATGTTTGTTTTGAAAGGTTATTTTATTTTGCTTTCCTCATTTCTTTGTGTAAGAAAGGCATCAACAAATATTTTGTCATAGAATTATTTTATTATTTTTTTTTTTTTTCATTTTAGCATTTGGTGAACTGCTTCCTGGTTTAAAGCAGCCTGCCAGTGTGAAACTGCCCTGAGACGGATGCCAAGTCTGCTTCAAACAAACTTATTGCTATTGGGCTGAATCCAAAGTCAAGTTATTTCTACCTAGCTTTGGTGGGATAAACAAGCCTGTTATCATACAGCCCCCTAATGGCTGCATCACAGTGCCTCCCCAATTCAACAGTTGTATCTAATGTTGTTGTTGATGCCATGAGTAACGTCACATACGTTTGCTTTGTCTCCTTGTGAACATTCTAGCGATGGGACGATGTGACTTTCTCAATACGATTCGATGCACGATATGGCGTGTACGATTCAGTTCAATCACAGTACAATTAAAAATTCAAAATGTATGACTAGCTGCGGAATACTTTAACTTTATTCCTCTTTTGCCCCTTTTCTAGCACTGGTTTGATTATGTAAAGAACCAGATATTGACTTAAGTTTGTTAGGCTTATTTACAAAAAATAAGTTGCTAGTCTGTTTGTGGAGACCACACAAAAATTATCACTACACAAAATGAAACGTATTGTGACTTTCAATATATTGTCCCATCCCTAAAATATTCAGTATTTTCCCCACATGAAAAGTGAAAGTAAGAGAGGGGAAAAAACTAGAGCTTGAAGAAAAAAAAATTTTTCAAACCATTTACTCACAAACCTCTACACATCTGACCTGTGTAATGAGGTTGTGATTCTTGCTTTCAGACACTTCTAGGTGTCCCCAACAAGCACTTTGTTTGAAGCACACTCAGGCCTTATAAATCATCATGAATGCTGAATTATCAGTTGGAGGCTGTTGCTCTGTTTAGTTGGGTTGCAGTATAGAGTGTAGTTTGTTTAACCCTCTTTAAAAATCCAACTGAGCTTTTAGATGTGGTTTAACCTGAAACATCGGCTTGGTTTTGAAGTTTTTCTTTTAAGATTTAACACTTTTTCTTGGCCTCTACAGGAAGACATCCTGTTAGTAAACTGGGACATTATCCACCGTACAAGTCAATAAGGAGATCAGCCACTAAATGACAGAGCAGCAGCCCTCCAAAATCCTGATCTGACATGTGGACGCAAGGTTTTGGGATTTGCAGGTTAAAGGATAAGGCAGGTCAATTTCTACATTAAACAGTATTTAACCCTGTAAAACCCAACATATCAAAAAATAGCCAAAACATTCTAATTTTTGGAACTGAGATGTTTATTAAACCTTCTAACAAAATCCAAAATATAATTCATGATTCGAAATTCAAGATTCATGAATTTTATTTGCCATATATGCATAGACAGACAGTCCAGGCATATAGGAATAGAGGTGCCATATTATTTAGATTATTTCTATTTCTTTTGTATCACATTTGATACATGGGGCATTTTTGGTGATATTTTTTTTTTTTTGCTCAGAAACCTCACATATCAAATATGATACAAATGGTTTTATAGGGTTAACACTCTCCTGTGCAGAGACTAAAGCCGACAATGAATTGTTAATATCAGTCAGGGTGTCAGTCCTGGATTAGCTTGTTCATCTGTCTGTTGTTTGAAAACGGTGTGTTTTTGTACACCAGGAGCCTTCACCGCGTGAGTGAACAGTCTTGCTCGAGATGCTATGCACTGCACACGCTGCAAGCATGACGTGGACTGTGGTACCTCTAAATCTGATCGGAACTCGCAGCGATCGACCGGTCCCCGGTCAAAGCTGATCGTGCTGAAATCCAGCTGTTTCCGAATGATTGGTACATCTCTATGCTCCCTTATCTTTGATTTAGCTCATGTATAAACCGAGTCGTTATCAAAAAAGTCAGTTTTATTAAACAACCACGATCATCACTTATTTCATTATAGATGCCAAACAAATGGGAACACTGTGACATTTCAGTGAAAACCACAAAAAAAAAAATCATGGACCTACCACTGTCACTTTGGAAAAATAAATAGGAAACAATTTACATTGACTTAGTTTCTGTTTAAATAAAACTGGAGTTAAATGGTGAAAAAATCTAATACAGATGAGAAAAGTTTGTCAGTACTGTACTTTTGTCACCATGCCAAAAACTTAGCTCAGTTTCTCATCTTTTTAATTATTTTTCTTATTACGTTATACTAAATAATTCAGTTGTTGGACAGGTGAAGTTGGTATGCTTATGAAAATTGTGTTTTAATGGCACTTGCTGGTATTGTGTAATTATGAGAGTTTTGGGGATATATTTTTTGTTCAAACAATGTTTGTTGATCAATTGAATAATTTTGTATGTAGTAATAAGAAAATGTCATTGAATAAAATTTGTCACATGAAAAGGAGATTTTTTTTCCCCCCACATTAACAATAAATTGAGTAAATGTAGTTTTTTGTAATAGTGACAACAATACACTATTGCACCCAAGTCATGGTCACATTACACCCCCATTGTCTGAATATTCAGTCCATTCACTTCTGTTAAACCCCAAAAAGCTAAGTTTAACATGCATTTTCTGTTGCAGCGATCTCCAGCTCGGGTGGATTTACAGGTCAGTTTACCTTTTGTTCACTCTTGACTGAGGCGATGTGTACTGCACTAGGTTTGGACATGGAGGAAAATTATTCTAGTGTCTTTTCACTATATTTAGTAAATCACCACACCACCAAATTACATATTGTACTGTCGCAGTCTATAGCTTGCTCTGATTAATACTTATTGGCTACCCGCATCAGATATGCGATATCAGATCCTGTTTTGGGGCTGAGGACAGGTAGATTTTATAGAATAGAAACAATGTGACCAAGCTTTACTAAGGGAGACATCGAAGGCAGCTGGAAGCATCAACTTCTGCTGAGTCCGATTTCAGGCCCCACCTCAGCTGAAGTCTGTTTATGGACCAACTGATTTTACCTGAATTTAGAGCAGACGGCTGCTTTTCATCCACTGGTCTTTTTGGGCCTGGTAACTCCTCAGTGGAACATCTCATTTATTTCCAACAAGCAGGTTCAGGAGCCTCACCCTCAGTCCACGGAAGGCTGGACCCTTGTAAGCCTCGTCCCACTAAGGCGGTGAAGCCTGAAATAGGGCAGTAGCAGCTCCTTTGGTGGCATTGCCACAGCATTAATAACTTTAAATACATTAAATAAATTAGAACAGGATAGTCATTCAGATTAACTTCAAAATAAAAGTCCAGTTATCTTGAAATTACCTGCCATTATCTGTGCACATTATAAAAAAGTTTGAAATAAAATTATCAGCCTTGAATCATTGCTGATCAGTCTGAGTCTGTCCCCATGGCAACATTCCCATATGGCCAGAGCCACCTAAATATCTAGTCTGATCTAGATAGTTTGTTAGTAACGTTTCCATGGTGACGGAGCATAATTTACTATGACAATGCGAACAGTGGCTGGACCGTGTGAACTCTCCGGATGCTAGAGCCGATTAGGTCACCGTCCTGGTCCTTTGAAGATCAAGGGTTCAGCTTCTGCTGCTCAGTACTGACCCAGTTTGGTTCTGAGCTCCAGGCTCTGATCTGGTCTGGATCTGGCTGGATCCTGGTCTTGTCTGGGTTCATGTCAGTCAGAGAGCAGCTGGACGAAGGACGACGGAAACAAACCCCTCTGGTCCGGTTCATCTTCTACATAGCCATGCTGCGCACACACACACACACACACACACAGACACCATTACATTTAGAGAAACATGACCATACATAGACTAGCAATAGAAAATATATGGTCATTTATTTTGAGCCATCATCTATTTTTCATTTAGTATTTTACTTTTTATTTAGTCTCAAATTCATCATGAAAAAATGTTCAATGAATATTTTTTGTTAGAGTTTAAGCCAGTGAAATGAACCTTGCTGCCTACTTATGTTTAAAGAGTCAGGGTCAGGTGAATATGAACAGGTCAGTGGTGGAAGAAGTATTCACATCCTTTACTTAAATAAATGCAACAATAGCGCACTAAGAAAATACTCCATTCCAAGTAAAAGCTAAAAGTATGCTTAGTATTATCAGCATCAAAAGTAAAAATACTCATGCAGAAAAATGTTCTCTGTGTTTTACGGTTAAAAGCTGTAAGTACATTTACTCAATGTTGTACGCAAGTCCAGTTTTGAGGTATTTGTACTTGAGTATTTTCATTTTCTGCTTCTTCTTACTTCAACTGCACAACATTTCAGAAATAATTCGAAAAGTAACTAAAGGTATCAGACAGATATAGTGGTGTAAAAGTACAATATATACCTCTGAGATGTAGTGGAGTATAAGCTGGAAATTCTCAAAGTACAAGTACCTCAAATTTGTAGTTAAGTTCAGTACTTGAGTGAATGTACTGCAGTCAGTTAAGTCCCACCACTGGAATAACAGGTACACTCACCAACTCTGAGGACAGCTAAGGTCACAGTGTAAGAGTTTCTTGTCCCACCAGTAGGAGAACCAATCAGAGTGTACGATGAGGATACGTACCCACCAATCACTGTCCTCCTGTCCCAGGACCACCAACACCTGTCCCTCTGAGAAGCTCAGCTCATCGTGATGGTCCGCCTGGCAATCATATAGAGCCTGAACCCGACGATTTGTTGTGCTTCGAGCCTGAAGGACACGAGCAAATAATACTGAACTGTTCCTACTAACAATAATAATAATACATATTAATAGTTATTAGCACATTGTTGCATCAGTAATGATCTAATAATGTAATATATAACAAATATTCAAGTAGAATGGGGTATACTTTTGGGTCTTTAGATATTTTTGTCTGATAATAATTATTTGAGCAGGATTTTAAATGCACAATTTTAACTTGTAATGGAGTACCTTGATTTTGCACTGTGGTACTTTACTGGGAGTTTTACTTAAGCAAAAGATCTCAGTACTTGCCCCACCAAAGCGTGTACTGCTGAATGTATTAGCAGCAGTCACTGAGGCAGTAATACAAGTGCTACTCTTGGCAGCAGGCAAGGAAAACTAGCTATTAAGCAGTTAAGCAATTTTAGAGCAGTAATATTATGATGCACTAAAAGGTTAATAACAGTTTGAATGAAAACTAAGAGTGGAAGATTATGCATCTATTCCTCCTTAGGGATAAAATGCACAAAAATATAGAATTCAGCATTTGATGCAAGTATTCAAATGAAATGAAGGAAAGAAAAATCATTTCATGTGCAACAATGACTTCTGTGGAAGGAAGACTTAACTGACATTATCACAAAGCTTAAAAAGAACTACTTATAGATTTTGTGTTAGACAATTATCACATTAAGATTTTCAGGAATCAGTTAATCATGTCCCTTTGCATGCCAGAATTGTAGGGAGCTTAGTTAACTAAGGTTGAGACATTATTTGTTCTGGCCTCCAACAGTGAAACAGTGACTGAACTAGACTATTTTATGCAGACAAAGTTGTGATTAGTTTAATTTACAAGCAAAGACCAGACTCATTTCTAAAGCAAAGATGGACTGAATTCATTATCTACTGTGAAACTAAACGTAATCTCTTCATTTAACAGTTGTGTTTTTTTTTAACTCACCAATGTCCGGCGAGGAAGTGGTTGGGGGGCGGAGCCTCTGCTGCCACTCTCAAAGCTCTGAGAGCGCTGACTGGTGGGAGACTCACTGGGCGGAGCTTTAGTAGCATGTTGCAGGATGTGGGAGGAGCTACCTTCACTGTCCGCTCTCCGAAAACCTCAGCAAGAGAGACATTGATGTAAATATTACAATGTTATTTATAGAATTTGTAGCTCATGGAGAAACAGACAACTAGACAAATGCATTTCCTGAAGAAAACACATGTGGATGTTGATTGATGAAATGGCTGAAATCCATTGCTTAACCAGCTGAAGGCTGAGATGCAATGCTGAATAATTATGGAAGATGAAATGAAAAACTGAAGTTGGAAATTTAACTTCATTATCTGAAGAAGGTGAGAGCATTCCTAAAATAGTGGAAGGGAAGACAGGTAGGGGAGGTCTGGGGGGGAGATAGTCTATCCTCCCCTCTATCTTACCCCCTGTCTATCCTCCCCTTTATCTTACCCCCTGTCTATCCTCCCTCCCATCATACCTCTTGTCTGTCTTCCCTCTCACCGTCTATCCCCTCCCCTGTCTATCTCCCCTCCCACCTTACTTCCTACGATCTATCACACCTTGATAGAGACTCAAACCCCAACCTGCTGAATAGAAGTGTTAACCTCCAAGCTATCCATTTAGAACTTTACTGGTGAATATTCCCTCTAATTGATTAACCAATACACTGATGCACCTCTGCAATAAAGTATTTAGACTACACTTAATAATCAGATTGGATGCCCCACCCACCCACACAGTTCCCCCTCCCCTGGTTAGAGACTATGGACCTTATCATAGTTACATGACAGTTTCATCAGACCCCACACTAAACTGAGATGGTCATTAGAAAACAGGAACTACCTCTGCCGGGTCGTTCAATGAGTGAGCCGAGGGGAGAAGCTGGACTGGAGAGAGAGAGAGGCAGACAAGTTTATTATCTGTGGTGTTTTCATCAAACCTCAATATGAAGACTAATATTCAGCCTCAGGCCACTAGAGGTCAGTGCATTGTCTCAGTTCAGATGATGAAGCTTGTTCCTGCTTACAAACCCTCTTCACTTCTTTTATATCATATGTTTTAGCTCTTCATTCGAGCTCAGTACTCCATGGTTTTATATCTGCATCCATCTAATCCAAAGAATCCACCCAGATGCACACATGGGTGACAAATTAAAAGTAAATCCTGTATAAATTAGCAGGTTGGTTAATCTGTGTGCAGCCATACTTATTTTCCTGTATTAATCAGGATGAAAATTAAAATCTCTTTTTCATGAAGGCAGCATCATTCCACTCACTCCCTTGGGTACATCTATTCTAATATACTGGGAGTTTATGTTTAAATTCGGTGTGATTGTGTCTCAGATACTCACACATACTTCTTAAAGGACGAGTCTGGACTGCTGTAGATCCTGGGACTGGCTGGCAACCCATAATCTACACACAATCACACACACAGTAATTACACAGTATCACTCAGACAGATTAATTGCAGCCTGTCTGTCAGATGTTACCGTGTTTGCTGGATTCAGAGGAGCTCCTTTTTTGTCGGACAGCGATGGGAGGGGGAGTGGTCAACTTTCGGTTTCCTGTCAGGGGGGAGAAGACCTCTCCCTCTTCCAGCTCTTCCTCCATCACTCCCTCCCCCCCTGCTGGAAGGGGAGGAGGAGGAACACTGGGAGCTACAGGATGACACAGAGCAGAGAGGGAAGATAGATGTTGGATTTCAGAATAAGGTTTTTATTTATAATTTCCTGTTTATGAGAATCTGTGATCATATTTTAGTAAGAAGCATCCCCTTTTCATTCCTCAACACTTCCTCCACATTTCTCCACCTGCTGTGTTGATAAATTTAGCATAACTTCAGATTCATAATTCAATCAGTACAGCAGCAGAGATGTGTTATATTCACTCGGAAAAATACTAAAACTAATACTGTGCTCATTTATTGTTTCTAATCACATCTACTCCAGTCACAGAACTCAAGACTTCCTGCATGCGTGTCATATTAAATATATATTGTCAGTAATAAGTACAGGTCGGGCCCCTGTACCAGAGTGTCTGTATGAAGTGACCACATTTCTTTTTAGGAAGTTGATCAAATGATGATAAAGAGACACAAAGGTAAAAAAAAAAAAAAAAAAAAAAGAAAAAAAACCAGCCACAAAAAGATGAAAAATGATTGAAAAGAGACAAAAATGCAGAGATGCAAAACAGCCCCAACTAAATACTAAGAAAGCAAAATGACCAAAACATGCAAAACAACAAATATAGACAAAACAACCTCAGCAATGCAGAATGAATAAAAAGAATAAAAAGTGACAAAACTACCACAAGGAGTCTCTTTCAAGCTGGGGGGAAGGGGGGCTTTTACGTGCCTTTGCCCCAGAGCCACAGTGCATCATAATTTGTCCATGAGGACAAAATTTTGTTGGTGTGAGAGAATAACTTCTGAGGAACTGCACATTATACTGAAATGAACGAGTCTGGACCCCTAACCTATAGTCAGGTCAGGAAACGTTTGCCAGGTGAAACAAAAAAAAAAGGCCTTGAACCATTTCAGATGTCAAAATAAAAACATCTACGTGAACCTGAGCTCACCTTTGAACCTGGGGGGTAGCGGGGGTGCAGGGGAGGATGGGGGAGGTGGAGGAGGGCTGGGAACGGAGCCAGAGGGTCGGCTGTGGAGCTCCATGGCCATGGCAAGTCTCCTCCCAACACTTAGCAGTCCTCCTGGTCCTCCCGCTGCTCCAGAGGAAAGTGGGGTGCTAGAGGAGGACCCGGACTGACTGAAGCTGAAGGGACGAGAGCTGAAGGAGAAGGAGGAGGTGAAGGAAGCAGACGAAGAGGAGGAGGACCGCTCCTTCTTCACCAGACCGTTCTGAAACAGAGGATGAGAGGGGTCAGTTCACTGCTAGCAGCAAAGTTGCACAACAAAAATTATGGGCATTATTTTTGCAATAAACGGTTTAAACTTTAATATCAGTGTCTTGACTAAACTACAAATTGATAAATATTTTTTTAAAATATCCTCCCTTTAAAACTTCTGCTACCTTGATATCTAAGATAGAGTGGAGAGAATGCAAAACGCTTCCTAACTATAGAGTCTACAGTGTAGACATTCATTTTCTTGACTGCTGTATAATCTACCGTCGACAAATTTAATCCAGAAAATTAAATCAAAAGCAGAAAAAAAAGAATATTTAATGTTAGCTCAGCACCTGTGGCATGAACACCAGTCTACAGCAGTCATCCTTGATGTGTTTCTTTAAAAAACAAAGCAGATAAATTAGCAGGCTGTTGGTTGCCATGGTTACCTTGTCATCAACGTCATCATCACTGTCATAGATATCGTCATGACGAAGCCTCCACTCGTACTCCACATGGACATGGTGGCCAAACTGGTTGGACTGGGCCTGCTGTAGCTGTATACAAACACACACATGCAGTAAGTGGCAAACACTCACAAGTAAAGAAGCGTCACTATGATCAGTGTTGGACTCACCAGCGCCTCACAGTGGCCATGCTTCAACCTGCGGCTAACATCCAAAGCGGTCTCTCCGAGCTCATTCTCTGTTCAAACAGTTAAGAAGTTATTATAATTATTTTATATATTTCACTTCTGGAAAAGTGTGTCTGCTCATCTGATCGCAAAACTTGTCCTCCCTTTTCAAATATGAACTCTTTCCTAGGAAAATGTCCTCACTTTATAAAAATGCCTCCACTTAAATAGATGTCATATATGTTCAGTATATTCTCTATTTCCATAAATGTCCTCACTTTACAAAAGTGCACTAATTCTGTATACATGTTTTTACTTTACATAAATATAATTTTAAAGCTCCCTTTTAAAAATGTGCCTACTTTCCAAAAGTTTCCCTA
>NW_018127990.1:1123136-1127879 GCF_001952655.1 Monopterus albus | reverse complement strand
GCCCTTATTTTGCAAAACTATCCTCACTTGCTAAACATGTCATCAAACCCCCTCACTTTCAGAACACAGACCAGACTTTCAAAATAATGTCCTCATGCATTATGGTCAGTATAGTTCTAATGAAAGGAAGTGTAATGCACAAATGTGTGTGTGTGTTTGTGTATACATATTACTGATGTGTATGTTGGCTCTGGCTCTAAGCAGCAGCTTTACACAGTCACTCTTGTTGTGCAGACAGCTGTAGTGCAGTGCAGTGTTTCCAGCTGATGTCTGCACATCAACGTTGGAGCTGGATAAAGAAACACACCTGCAGGTAAACACGTCAGCAAGCACACAGGTGTGGTTTTTCCTTAGGCATAATAGTCCAAACATCATCAAATCAGACTGACCAGTTCTGAGCTAGGAAGTCCAGGATGTGCAGTGACGTCCTGTCAGCCAGTAGGACGGCCAGATGGAGAGCCGTCTCCCCTTTCTCCTGTTGGCACAGAAACACACTGCTGAATGTGTGTGTTTACACAACTTTAAATTTGTGTGTATGTGTATTCGTAAACAGTATGTATATACCTGTATGTGCGTGTGCAGCGGCTGACTCAGCTCTGTCCTCTGAGCGTACAATCGGATCAGACTGTAGATGTCGCAGCTCTTCGTCGCCTCCTGCAGGCCGAGCCTCATCACTGAAGCAGAGCTGTGACTTCGCTTCACAAAATTAACATCCTGATACTTTGACAGGATGAAGTCTTTACGCTCTGTCCTGCACGCACAACACAAACGGTTCTAAATTCAGTAAAATCAAAACATTATTTCTATGTAATAACAGACTGTATCTGTGAGTCTCACATGTGGCTGTGCTGGGAGGGCTTCAGTGAAGGACTCAGCAGGTTTGCCTCCAGTATTTCATTAAAACCAGCATTACCAATATTCCTGGCTAACTGTTACAGAAAGAAGACAAAATGTTTACTACTTACACTTTTGTCCATATGGAAGAAAATGTAATAAAAAAATGTAAAAAAAGGATATTAATATCTGAAATTAACCTCTGTGTTACTGTTATTTCTGAGAAGTCAACAAAAGCTCCCAAAATGCAGTCTGTGCACAGGTTTGTTTGTTTGCAACAGATACAGCACTACTGCTAAAGGGTTAGCTTGTTAGCTAACAGGTCTGACCTACCAGCAGGTCTGAAGTCCCCAGGCTGTCCAGACTCAGAGACTGGATCCTGGAGACATGGACCCCCATCTCCCTATGTATCCCTGAGCACTCAATGCATGTTAGGATGCCCAGGTTGGTTGAGAGCCATCCAGGATCTACAGAGAGAGTTGAAATTAACGTTACCTGGAAAAACATCTACTGGAGCTGAAACATCCATGAGGTGGGATTAAAAAGAAGACAAGATGTGCTGATTGAATGATCGACTGATATTACCTGGAGCTCCGCAGTCACAACAGCTGTTGTTTCCTGGCATCCGTCTAATGTCGTCAGTTATGGCCTGGGTCAGATCCTCCACGCTGTTCTCCTCTCCCCCTCTCCTCCCCCCATCCAGAGCTGCACTCAGAGCCTCCTGCTTACTGTTACTGAGCACCGAGATCCAGCTGAGAATCGCATACATAAGCATGGACACACACCAACAGATAACACATTAAACACATTTAATACAAGCAACATAAATACAGGATGACGCCAGTATCAAACTGCATCAACAGTGAATGTCTGTTACTCACGCCACGCACTCAGCTTCATCTTCAGCCAGGAAATGGTAGGTCCGATTATCTGGACGACAAAGTGTTTGTTATGCATTCAGCAATTATATATTAACACACAGTGGTGTAGGTGCATTTAAACTGTGCCTACTGAAAATCATTGATTCTCACTGGTTTGGCACTGTGCATTCATTTTTAGTAAGCGGACAGTTTATGATACACGCCTATGTTAAACTAAGTAAAAACAGCAACACTGGGGCTTAGCTGTATTTTTTAAAGAGGGTTATTTGTGTAACAAACATCACCAACAGAAAAAAGATATAATGTAGATGTAATTGCTTGTGTTTAATATTTGCATGAATCTAGACATCCAAATCACCTGATGGTTGGAAGAGGAAAGACCTTTAGAATAATGCTATCTATGGTAAAGCTACAGCCTGAAGTTCTGAGGGAGAGCTGCAGGAGAAAGGGGAGAAGACTAGAAAAGAAGTGCAACAAAAACTAATAAGAGTATGAAAATATGTAGAAGAATAAAACTTAGGGGGACTTTAAAAATGAACCTTTTCCGATTTAGCTGGATGTTACCTTGCAAAGCAAACAGCAGAAATCCTGAGGCTCAGGAACTATACTGTTTAAACTAGAAAAGCACTGTTAGAATCAGTTTTTTATTCCTGTGTGTGGACATCTTACTGGAGATGAGGTCAAAGCATTTCTTGTCCTCCACACTGGGTTTAACCTGACAGGTGAGCAGGTTCAGTCTCGTAGGAGACTTATTAGGCTGAGAGAAAGAGAAGAGGGGGTCAAATCAAGCCTGTCTTTGTTCGTACAGGAGCTTTCCTGCAAACTGAAAAAGTAGTAAGAGTAACAGTTCAGTAAAAGATAACTATGAGACCAATTTACATACAAAATAAATTAAAACAAATAGTGAACAAAAATATGAGAAAATAAAATAGTGAAAGAAAAACAAAGGCCAAAACCTGATTAACATATTAAAAAATAAGGACTAAAAAGTAGTGTAGAATAAAGATAATCACACAAAAAGGACTAGAAAAGATCAGATACATCTGACCTAATGTTAGCGGTCAGAGGTTGCCACTATTCACACACACACACACACACACACACACACACAGAGGTGAGCTCACAGTAGCATGTGCGATGGTCAGGTAACAGTTGTGAGCTGAACATTTCCTCTTCTGCCACATTTTCCTCAACCTAAAACATAAACAGACACCATTTTACTCTACTGATACTGATTGTCTAGCCAATTTGAGCATTTTCACGCCATTCAATGGCCGTTATCATTCGTTATCACTGCCATAAATATATATTTCAGGAGGGGCACCAGCACTTCCAAGAAGTCCAGGAGATTATCATCCGTTCCTGTGCTCTCAAAGTCTGATTTGCAAACTGAGGAGCACTCGCAACTTCTTATGTGCTTTCAAAACTTTTGGTGTGATCAGACTTTCACAGAAAACCCCAGTGGAGAACTCTCAGAGCTCAGAATCAGAAACAAGAGCATGCATGGCTTGGATTACACTCTCAAATCTGTATGTACAGATGCACTTAGAAGTGCACACTCTCAAATGCTGATTTGCAAACTAAGTAGCCCCCCTGACACGTGGTTAGAGCACCCTCAAACGTTATGGTGGGGATCTACTACTGTATGTGTGTGTGGTTTTTTTTACCCATCACTCTTCTTGTAGAGGAATCCTGCTCTTTCTGTTCCATACTGTTTGTCTCCGATCAGCTGATGCATACTATACACCTGCTTCGGTACAGGGTCCTACACACAAACGGTCTCACATTAATAGCCTGTTGAACAGTACTGTGATGTTAGTTACTGTGAGCGTTTGCATCTCCGACCTGCTCCGTGTGGACGACCGGCCTCAGCTGGTCTCTGAGGGCACACAGCTGTCTCTTCTCCTCCTCCTGACGCTGCTTCACCTGCGCGCGCACACACACACACACACACACACACACACACAACAGCTCACCTGGGTCCTGTTCATCAGATGTGGATTAACTAATCTGGGCTAGCATGTTGTTGTCAGGATAACATGATCCTGTTAATTCAAACAAAGTCAGGGCTTGACTTGATGACCTTAGATTAAGTTATCCTGAGTCAAATTACCCACTTATTTTGAAACAATGGCAACGTGTGGAGCGCTGGAACCATGATCAACACTCTTTGCCGAGTCCTGGTCATGTGACTGCAGTGATACGAGGTAGGTCAGACCCAGAGTATGCTCCTGGGGAGTTATGGACAGTATTTCCATTGTTCATAAAATTAATACAGTGAGACTGAGTGGTGGTGTGCACAGGATTACCACACAACATCGCAGTGTGTTGCGTAGACAGTCTGAATTAACCTTACCCACGTAAATAGAGGCTGTACTAATGATTAAAGTAAAATTAATACATTTTAGTGTTTAAATGAATGACATCATGGTTCAACTTAATATTTCTGGTTGGAATATTTGAACTGAATTTAAGTCTCTTTTTTAGGGACGTTTATTTTTCCCTTAATTATTTATTTGGAACACAGGTACAGTTGTAAATGGTGCTACTTATTTTTGTCCATTTTATCATATAATAAATTAACTCTGAGAAAATTCACCTGTAATAACTTCACCAGCTGTTTGTAATAGTTTTTCCCAGTATGCTCTAAACTAAATCATCAGATCTTTATGAAAAGGAGTCGTGTATCTGAAAATTAGTTTATATTTAGAGATTACCCCTTAAAAGTCTTGTGAATATTATCAGGAAGCACAACACAAATTTCCATTGCTATGCAGATGATACTCAGCTATATTTATCTATGAAGCCAAATGAATCAGGTCAGCTGGTCAAACTTCAAGCATGTCTTAAAGACATAAAGGCCTGGATGACCTGCAACTTCTTACTTCTAAACTCTGACAAAACTGAAGTTATTGTGCTTGGGCCTGAAAACCTTAGAAATCTGCTGTCTAATCATATAGTTACTTTAGATGACATAGCTCTTGCCTCCAGTACTACTGTGAGGAACCTTGGAGTCATCTTTGATCAG
>NW_018127990.1:1120785-1122500 GCF_001952655.1 Monopterus albus | reverse complement strand
TCTGACGAGCAGTCACCAGCCACATCGACCTGATCAGTGTTTGATTGTTGTGTCTTGTTGCTTTTCTTCTTTTGTTGTTTTTTTTCTTTTGTCTCTCCTCTATCCACTCACCCCAACCGGTCGAGGCAGAAGGCCGCCCACCAAGAGCCGGAGTCTGTCGGAGGTTTCTTCCATTAAAGGGAGTTTTTCCTCCCCACTGTCGCCAAGTGCTGCTCAGGGGGATTTGTTGGGTTTTCCCTATGTAATAATATTGATAACAGTAAGGTCTAGACCTTACTTTGTAAAGTGTCCTGAGATGACTTTTGTTGTGATTTGGTGCTATACAAATAAAATTTGATTTGACTTGATTTGATTTGAATGAGTCTGTACTGTGGATGTACTTTTGTAGGTTTGGCTTTAACAATAACAGCTGCAATAACTTTAACAACCATGTCAAAACATTAACAATCAAATTAAACTGACATCGTTACTGTATCTGTGCACTGTGAATGCAGTAAAACAGTAAATAAATAAACGCTAATAGTCTGTTAGTTTCCCCTAGAGAAAGTGAACTTCTGTGATTTGTTGCTGTACCACGGTCAGGACGCCGTTCAGCTCCTCCATGTACTGCTTCAACCTCTGTGTGGTGGAGACGCACTCCTGCAGGAAACTACACATACACAGATACAGTAAATACAACCAGTTTACTGTAGATAGGTCTGTTTGTTTGTTTGTTTGATGGTGTGTGTGTTTTCTCACTTGTTGTGGCTGTGGTAGTGTTTGATGAGGTTCTGCAGCAGATCGACTCCTCTCTTTGTCTTTATCTCGTTGACCTTGATCAGATACTGAGAGGGAAAAAGGAGGGGTTTTTTTTAGGTGCAGCAGGAGGAGAAAGTGAAGACATGAGGAGGATCAGGAGGGAAGGAAAGGAAAGAGGGGGGAGATCAGACCAGCCTGATCAGCTGCAGCATCCAACCAACCAACTAACAGATTTCTAATGAAAGGGTGTGTCAGACAGATGATATCCATGAAAGATGGTGTCGTGGCTCCTCAGAGCAGAAATGAGAGCACTGGGTCTTTCAAGATGGAGGAGGTTTGAACAAACAAGGGAACGAGCACTGGGTCTTTCAAGATGGAGGAGTGAACAAACAAGGGAATTGGGCTGTACTTCACGTAGAGATGAGGAACAAGGAGGCGGTAAAGTCACTGACCTCACACATGCTCAGCTGGAAGGAGCGTCTCTCCTTCTCAAGCTCCTCAGCAATCTCTCCTCCGCTCACCTCACTCCTCACCATCCCATACTGACGAGCCAACTCCCTCTTGTCCTTCTCCACTTGCTTACTGCAAACACACAAACACACTTTGTTTGAATCCACAGATAAACCTGTTCTATTTCCAACTGCCAAGATAGTTCTGACTTCTGGGAGCCTATGGTAGCTCCACTTCCCACTGCAGCTGCATGAACCGTCTCATCTAAAACACAGACAGGTGACAAATTAAAGACAAGAGACGGAGAAGTATTTTTTGACAAAACCCATGATCCAAAAGGTATCAAATGAAGTTAAGAGCCTTGAGAAATGGCTGTTTTTATACAAAGCAAGTCTTCATGAGAATAAAACTAATGGATGTTTTTTTATTCTGATGAAGACAAGCTTTAACATTAGTTGCTGCACCACATAAA
The DNA here is from genome assembly GCF_001952655.1 of Monopterus albus. Lineage (NCBI taxonomy): Eukaryota > Metazoa > Chordata > Actinopteri > Synbranchiformes > Synbranchidae > Monopterus > Monopterus albus. The sequence continues at coordinate 1,120,840 of NW_018127990.1, read as the reverse complement.
AAATGTTAATATAACCGTGTGCTCTAGGCCTCATTACACCGTCTGCTGACCCAGT
>NW_018127990.1:1113225-1120764 GCF_001952655.1 Monopterus albus | reverse complement strand
CAGCCAGCAGGATTGTGAAAGCATGCTGATGATTTCTACATGCACAAACACATCGCCAGTATACTCCAAAAACCTGATAATAAGAGTACTTGTTTGTGCATGTAAACACTCTCAGTGTAGTTTCAGTGAGAAGGAATTCTGTGTGACCATCACTCACAATCTGCTCTCATAGTCTCGCCATGCCCTGTCAAAAGGCTTCTTCAGATCCTGCAGAGAGAAAGACAGAGAGACCGACAGGATTTTAGATCCGCTGTATTGATAAGATTGTCAACTGTTTAATTATTGAACTGGGGTGAAAAGGTTCATCGGTTCATCTGACCTGAGGTCTGTCACCATCACAGTTTATATGAATCATCCAGGTGATATGAAACCAGCTAATAAAGATCAAGTCCTCACCCCCTTCACCTCCCTCAGGTCTCCTTTAACCAGAGTGTCCAGGAAGAAGTTGATGTTGTGGAGCATGCTCTTTAACTGCGCACGCACACACACACACACACACACACACACACACACACACACACACACACACACATCATCTATAGTGCAGAATACTGACTAATAAAGCATCATGGTGTCACACATCTGCTTCAAAATACAATTAATGTAACTTTTAAAGCATTAGTGTTATCAAGTATAATTTTTCAATCGAGTCTGTAATGGACATGTAGTCAGATGTTTTTGATTGGTTTCTCAATCAGCCATGTGGAAGAGACTGGTTTAGACTCATTTGGTACGTAATCAGAGTTTTTTACACTTAACCCAATTAACCTCAATCATGGTTTTTAATTAGAGGTATTTTCAGTGGAGTTCAGAATGAATAAATTTAATGCCAAATTGTTTTGTTTTTTTATTATAGGTTTTCTCACTAGAGTTTGAAATGAACCAGTTTTAAACCAATCATTTCTTTTTAAAATGACTGGGTTTCCCAAAGGAGTTTGAAGTGGACTGGTTAAAATGCAACCATGTTTTTTTAATAAGACGATTTAACAGTTTGTGAAAAAACAATGAAGCAACCAACTGTTTCCCCACTGGATATTTTGAACACACTAGGTTTTAATCACAGGTCTTTCCAGTGAAGTTTGGAATGGAAATTAAGTGAAATAATGTTTTTAATAAGAGTATGTTCCACTGGAGTTTGGGATGAATGTAATAACAGACAACTGGTTTTTGATCAGAGCGTTTGGGGTTTGTAATAGACCGATTAAGACCCAGCTGCTTTGTAAGCAGGTTTTTAAAATGGTTTTTTTTTTTAACTATAGTTTTGAATGAACTAGTTAACTGAGATCTGAGTTTGGTATGAACCCCTTTAAAGCCAGCTGGTTTTCAGTGGCTAAGTCGCCACTGTGCTTCAGTGGGTAGAGCAGTCGTCTCCCAACCAGAGGGTCGGAGGTTCAAATCTTGGTGCCTGCAGTCCACATGTCGAAGTGTCCTTGGGCAACACACTGAACCCTCAAGTTGCCCCCGATGGTTAGAGCCATCGATGTGAATTACCATCGCAGATGGCTGCTTTGGTTCTGTACTGGAGACAAATTCAGTGTGTGTAACGTACTTGGCCAAATAAAGGTGATTATCCTTATGATTATATTTTTCCGGTGGACTTCAGAGTGGACTAATTAAAGGACATCTATGCTTTTAATTAAAGGATTTATCAGCTCAAGTTTGGAACAGACCAGGCCAACGGTTTCCCAGTGAATGTGCTGAATGCACCACTAAGATCCTGTTGGTTTTATTCAGACGTGTGGCCCACTGAATACTGGAGTGACTAGTTAAGTGCCTAGAAGTTTTTAGTTAGAGGATTTCTCTAAAATGTTTGTATGGACTAGGTTATCTAGCTTGATTGGATCGCTTTTATTAGATAGACATTATGAACCGGATATGCACCAATCATGGGGTGCAAATTGGATTTCTCCAAGGGACCAGTGAAAACCCAAGAGGTATTTATTTAAGTTTTCCTAACCAATGCTCCAAACCTGCTTCAGGCTAAATGGAGGCAGCAACTGTCATCAGGTACAGGTGTTGCAACCTTTGACCTGTGTGGTGTTGTACAGCTGACTCACCAGTTTTTTCATAGGAGAGACGAGCTCTTTAGAAAAGTCCGCCAGGCGATAGAATGCAGAACCGACCTCCGTTTCTCCATTTGAGTGACAGTTGACCGACAACTTCTCCATTGAATTAATATACTGCTCCAAGTGGGACACGTGGTCTGAGAGAGAAGTGGTGTTAGTACAGGGAGCAGAGTGTGTGTTTTTGTTTTATATGTTTGTGTGTACCTTGTCCTGATGTGTATTTGGCTTTGGCAGCTTTCTTCATCTTCTGCAGCACCAGCCGATCACTGTCTAGAGCCTGAACACACACATAAGACACAGACATTTTAAACAGTTCACACAGTCCAACCTCAATCGTGTTTTAATTACCAGTTTGAATCTGCTGAAAGTGTGTGTGTTCATGTAGGGGTTGGGGGTAGCAGTAACCACCTGCTGACTCAACACACACACACGACAGACAGCTACTGTACACCCCTGTGTGTAACCCTGGTTCTCTATAGGCTAAATCGCCACATGAAGCAACTTAAGTCAGATGGTTTAAACAACACAGGGCCAACAACATGACAATTAACACTCAGCTGGTAGTTTATTAGGAACACCTAGCTAAAACTAATGCAGTCTAATAAAACAGTGCTGCAATAAATCATCTTTCATGGAGGTGATCATGTTCAGAGATGTGTTGATTTGACTGGAGGATGATTTTGGAGGTTGCTGAATTAAACAGAGGAATTTCTATTATTTTGTCCACCATTTACATAAATGGGGCTAGGCTAAATATCAGACATCCTCAGAGATTTTGCAGCTCAATCTCTCTTGAGATTGAGGCTACAGTTGGCAAAGGTACATATTGATCAGCATCAGTGATTTATTGGAATTATTGGATTTTTATGAGTTCTGAACATGATGAAGTATGTTATCAGGAATCTAACAGTATATATTGGTGTCTTTTCTACTTTAATCTTTATTTTATTCTGTTTATTATAGTCTACTTAGCATTAAACCTACTTTGTAAAACCTCCTTGTTTTACTACTGTAACCCCAGAATTTCCCTTTGGGGATTAATAAAGCACTTTAACCATACGAGTATATTTACTCAAGTGCTGTACAACATTTTAAGGTTGTACAGAAACACAGTGATTGTTACAGAAGATAACTGTCAGGCCTATTGAAAGTGAACATAACTGTTGGTTGCAGCCTTAGAGTCCTGAAGATGAATTGGTATTTCACCTGAGGTTTTCTCTGTGTTAATTATTTGATACACAGGAAAACTGAAGCAATTTGTTAAAACACTTTTTAACAAACAGCCGCAATGTAAACTAAAACAGGTTAGGTCTTTATAGGGGTGAGTGGTGCAGTTTTGTAACTAATTTGTGATTTATCACACGATGTAGAACCAAATGATATGAACATGGGGCTTTGGGGGCCCCTAGACAGGAGCCTGGTTTGAAATCCAGCAGGGTAAAAGAGAAAGAAGCTCATTGATCAGGTAGAACACAAGTCTGAGCTGATCAAGCCTGGTGGGTGAGCGACTACACATGAGGAGAATTTCATTTGGACTGGGCTGCTACTACTACTGGCCTGCCCTCCTCCTCTGTCAGCACTGACCTCCTCCAGCAGGTAGACCGTGTTCTTGCAGCTGATCATCTTGGAGGTGAAGGAGGAAGTGGTGGGGGAGCTCCAGTCCTCCTGAACCTCCTGCACAAACTCTGACACCGACACACACTCTGGCATGGTGCTCTTCAAACGGGGACCAACTGGGACAGTTTAACCGAGTCCAGGACTGACAGCCCGAGTCCACACAAAGGACAGAGGCAGCCAGGCGAAGCAGAGTCAGAAACAATCAAAGATAAAATAATGACTTAAAAATCCACCATGCAAAGGTCGGTTACTCTCAGCGTTGCGTGCACACTCCCACAGTCCCGTTAAGAATTATAGGAAGATAAAGCCGATAATTAAAGACTGGATCAGACTGAACAGCATCAAGGCTTCCCCTTAAAACAAAATGTGCTAAAATCCTATAGGAAACAGAATCCGACCCGATTCCACGGAAAACCCTAAAAACAACAACGCCCCGGATGATTCGCCAATTAAAACTAACGAGTGTCTCTCCGGTAGACCGTCTTCATTCACAAAACCCACAAACCCGCCCGGGTTTCCGTGTGTAAACCGGTTGACAAAGAGCGGAGGAGCAGGGCGGAGAACCGGACCCTCCGGACACTTTGACCGGGTTCAGATGAGAGGATAAGACCGGTCACTGCTACCCCGTTTCAATATCAGATTCATGTCTTTCCATCATCCGCTGATTTCTTTTTCTGTTTTACCTTCTTTATTCAAACCGCATGGAGAGGCGCGTTCACTGTGCGCAGCGGCAGCGCGCACCGCTAACCGAGCACAGAGATGGGTAGACTGGGTGCTTCAAGTAATCTATTACACCAGTGTCTGTTTAATTAGTGTTCAACCAAAAAGGTTTCGGCTGGAACCTTTTCCAGACCAGCATTTTTCATGAAGAAATAAATACATTGGACACATACACACAAATAAATTTAAATAAGAGTAAAATAATTAAATAGAATCTGAAATATCTAGGCTATGCTTTTATTAAGATACTCCGAGTTATTTTATTGTTTAGGCCTAATTAATGTCAAACCAAGTTCAATTGGAACTAAAACTGTGGTGTCTATGATCAGATTCGTCTCATAAGGAGAAAAAACTTATTTTATGAACACCAACTGAGTCAGGGCCACGTGGTGTGGTTGTTTATATTTTTCTGCCTCATTAAAAATTCACTTTCTTCAAAGAAAGATCTTATGTGATAAAGAAGACAATCCATTTACACTGATGTTGAATGACTTCTCTTGCATGCTGCTGTAACAATGGTTAGAATAGGTTTTCTGTGTGCATGGTTACCAGAAGATACCAGACTGCATGGACTGTTATGCAGGAGTTTTATTTATTTCGTGGCATTATCATTTATATTTATTACGAGTAACAGTAGCTAGGGAGATAACCAACTCATAATGGATAATTCTAATTCTAGCAAAACATTAATGTATTGTATGTTATTTTTTGTGTTAATCATTTTTTGTCACTCATTGGAACCTGGTCACATTATGAATTATATTACTAAAACAAATATATTTAATTAACAATTAAAGACCTTGTTGTTTTTGTACTTAGTTGTCCCATCAATCTTTGAGTGACTGTCAACCTATTAAATTGCATGAAAGGGTCTTAAATAAACATTTATTTAGTGATCACTGCAGAAACCTTGAGTACACTTTGCTCCACCTACAGTACCCACCCACTCCACCCTTATTCCTCGGAGGTACTTTACTCATGTTTTACATCACTAGTTAGTCTCAAATGGCATCAAAACATAAACTGATGTGCAAACCAAACCAGCTGAATAAGCTAAACGTTTTGTGTAACCAGTTATCAAACAGGCCTATCAATCTCGAATACTCACATTTTGTACCAAAAACATTTTAAACAGAGTCAAATTCACATTCACAAAATATAACTCGACATTTTACAGATGTCTGTATATGCGATATGTGCATAACTCCAAGTGTTGTAAAACAACAGGGAGTTGGTTATTGTGGGCTGCTTATCAACATTATTAATTAATATAGACCAGTTTAAACCCTTTAGTCAGTCAATTCAGTCAAATCGGAACACAGCCTTGATACACATTTTAGATTCAGTTACTTACACTTTCCGAGGATCTCGCTAGCTTTAGTCATCTCTGATGTCCACTGCAAATAAACCCACTTAGAAATTGTAGAAGACATTCCTAACGCCAGATTTTGCCTGAAGATGTTCACATTTCTAAGTTTTTTTCAGTATCAAACTAATTCACTGATAGTTGACATTGCATTCAGTGGTACGTAGCAAACATGAAGTGCTAACAGAGACTTCCGTGCAGTTAATTTGCCTGAATATAAACAAATATAGGGTTAAAACGGGGCTCATTTTGCATGTCACAGTGTAACTCACTAAAAGCAACATACTTAGTTTCTTGCCAACAAACAAATACATACTGTGGCGCTCCACTGGTTCAGATGAGTGGAGCTGGTCTGGCCCTATCCTTTACTGGGACATCTAACTATCCAGCTGTGTGCTGGCACCTAGACTGACAAGGAGGAGAACACCGTCTCTGTCTTTTCTTGGCTTTATTCAGGCGTACAAAAACAAGAAAGAAAAGGGTTGCAAAACGCAGCACTATGTACACACTGGAAAAAGTAACAAAACAGAACATTATCCCTCATATCCCCTCCCGCGCCCGTTCCTCCCTCAATCCCACATTGGCCAGAACAGCGCGTCTTTTCGCAGAAAACAGTGGTAACCAATACAAGCACATTATTCGAACATTACAGCTGCACCCACCCACTTAACACAGAACAGAACATAAACATAAGTGGCTGGTCAGGGCCACCACATAGCCCCCACCTGAGAGGGTTAGTGCCCCCACAACCCTCAACCGTCTAACACAAAGTCCCTTAAATGTTCTGGGACCCGGCGTACACGTCCTGGACGTCGGGTGATCCCATCCCCACCATCGGACCTGCCCCCTGTACCTCCAGAGTACCTGGAGAGGAGAGGGGGGGCTGTCCTCCGGGTCCGGTTCAGTCTCTAGTCCAGGAGCCAGCGGGTGGTATGGTGCCAGTCTGTCCTTGTGTAACACCACACGCCGACCCCGTCCTGGCATCTGGACCCGGAAAACAACATCACACAGTTGATCCAAAACCTCACTGGGGCCCTGCCAGTGCTGGGCCAGTTTGGGTGACTGTCCCCGCTTCCTCTGGGGTCAGTAGACCCACACCTTGTCCCCAGGCCTCAACACAGGTCCATGGGCCTTCACATCATAAGCCCTTTTTTGTCTGGCCCCAGCGTCCACCAGAGCCTCCCTGGCCAGCTGGTGGACCGAGCCCAAGCGCTCCCTCAGCCGCTGGAAGTAATCCAGCTCTGGTCCCCCAGGGATCTCGGGCTCACGAGCTGGGGGGCCAGGTTACGATTAAAGCATTCCACCAATCCATCGCTCTGGGGTGCAGCGGCGTTGTCCATGTCTTTTTCACCCCCAGCCCCTAACACACCTCGCCGAATAAACAGCTTTCAAAGTTTCGCCCCTGGTCACTATGCAGTTCCTCCGGGACCCCAAACCAAGCAAACATCTCCTCCACCAAGCAGCGGGCAGAAGTAGCTGCGCTCTGATCCGGCACCGCGTAAGCCTCGGGCCATTTTGTAAAATAATCCATGGCCACCAGGGCATAGCGGTTGCCGGTCTCTGTGGTAGGGGAAGGCCCCAGGATATCCACCCCTACCCGCTCCATGGGGGCCCACACCAGATACTGCTGCAGCGGGGCTTGAGAGCGCCGGGTGGGTCCCTTCTACGCCGTGCAGGTGTAGCAGCAGTGGACATGCAGCTCGGCTTCCTGACGACACCCCGGCCAGTAGAATCGGCGTGGCAGGCGCCTCACCCCCTCTCCGCCGCCGC
>NW_018127990.1:1111771-1112912 GCF_001952655.1 Monopterus albus | reverse complement strand
TGAAGCCCGGGGTCGGCCTGCTGCTGAATGGCTCCTGAGCCTGGTGATTGTCACTCAGTCCCGCTGCTGCCGCCAACGGTTCTTGCCCTCGCTCCTCCAAGCGGCTGCAGTGTCGACAGTCATCAGTCACGCAGGGGTGACGGGAGAGTGCATCGGCGTTCATGTGCTGTCGACCCGGGTGGTGGCGAACCTCGAAGTCGTACTCCTGGAGCACCTCCAGCCACCGTGCCACCTGCCCTCAGGCTGGAAGAAGTTCATCAGCCAAGTGAGGCTGGCATGGTCTGTCCGCAGCACAAACCTGGTGCCCAGAAGATACGACCCGAAGTGTCGCACCGCCAGAACGACAGCTACAGCTCCCGCCTGGTGACACAATAGTTTCTTTCAGAGCGGCTCACGTTTGGCTGCCGCTGTAAAAAGCCACCACTCTCTCGCCGTCCTCCCCCTCCTGGGATAGGACGGCCCCCACACCGACACCGCTGGCGTCAGTGTCCACAATAAAGGACCGCTGGGGGTCGGGGTAAGCCAGAACCAGTGCTTCCACCAGTGCTGCCTTGAGCTGGTTGAACGCCGCAGCGCAGCCCTCACTCCACTTGAACCCTCGACCTTTATTCGTCAGCTGGTGGAGGGGCACCGCCACTGTAGCAAACCCTCTCACGAAACGCCGATAATAAGACACCAGTCCCAGAAAGCTGCGCAGTTCAGCTACATTCTGTGGGACGGGCCAGTCCCTCACTGCTGACACTTTCTCTGGGTCCGTAGCGACACCTCTCTGGCTGACCATATGTCCCAGGAACTTGGTCTGCTATGCCAGAAGGGGACACTTGGCTGGGTTTAAGCGAAGTCCAGCATCTCTGATGGAGGTTAAAATCTCACGCAGGTTATCCAGGGCCTGTGTGAAGCCCCTCGCATGCACCAGCAGGTTGTCAAGGTACACTACGCAGCGGGTACAGGGGATATCTTTGAGGACCCGCTCCATCAGTCTCTCAAATGTGGCCAGAGCATTGCAGAGCCCAAACGGCATCATCCGGAACTGCCACAGTCCCTGTCCGATCGTGAATGCCATTTTGGGGCAGGCCTCCGGTGCCAAGTCTACCTGCCAGTACCCACTACGCAGGTCCAACACGCTAAACAAGCTGGACAC
>NW_018127990.1:1111135-1111657 GCF_001952655.1 Monopterus albus | reverse complement strand
CACGGGTTGCGGGAGGGCTTAATAACGCCGTTAGCTGCCATGTCCGCTATCAGTTCCTCAGCAACTTGGCGTTTGGAGAGGGGGAGTCTGTGGGGGCGCAGGCGAATGGGAGCAGCGTCTCCCGTATCAATGTAGTGCTGCACCAGCCCTGTCCTGGTGCAGTCTTCCGTTTTTGCTGCAAAAATGTCTGCAAATTCCCCCAACAGCTCCAACAGCTTCTCCTTCTCCTGCACGGTCAAATATTCCCCACTCCGCTGCGCCATCTCCTGCACAGCTGCTACAGTCTCCTGAAGAAGGGAGGGTCCGCTCAGGTGAATGGGGCTTGGCAGAAGCATGGTCCCGCCCTTTGCGGCTCCATTTACACCCCCGCCTCCTCCCACAAACTGTCTCTGTGGAGGTGGTTGCTCTCTGGCGGTCGTCTAGCCCCACCTGTAATTGTACAGTTCCATCTGTAGTGTGCAGGACAGCCCGGGGAACATCCACCGTCGCCCTCCACCGGACCCGGAGGTACCGGCCACCACT
>NW_018127990.1:1109489-1110590 GCF_001952655.1 Monopterus albus | reverse complement strand
ACTTCCGTTACCCGCTCAGCCTCTTTTAGCACCTCGCTGACATTGCGGGGCGCTGCCAGGCGGACATGTTGGCGGAGCTGCTCAGGGGCGAGGCCGCACAGAAAAGCCTGGAGGCCCAGCTCGTCCCTCACCGCTGCGGGGACAGGCGCCTAGGCAGCTGCAGGTCCGCGGCGAAGGCTCCCAGGCTCTCTCCCTCGCGACGGTGCCGAGCTGCTAGCTCCTCTCTGGACCGCTCACCTGACACACTCTGTCCGCAGCGCCGGTGAAGTGCAGTCTTCAGGGCGGGCAGATCCATCTGTTCCTCCGGGGAGAGGTCGAGGAGGACCTGCAGTGCGTCACCCTCCAGAGCGAGTGCCAGCCGCACTGCTGTCTCCTCCTGGCTCCAACCTCCGTGGCGAGCTGCAAGGTCGAGCTGAGCCAAGTACGGTTCAAGCGGGGTCAGTCCTCCGTACCTGGGCAGCTTTAGTTCTGACCTTGGTGCCAGGCGCGACTCACCCCCGGAGTTCGGCACTGCCCTGGCTGCAGACAAGTCTGACGTGTGGCTGTTGGCTTTCCGTCGGGCTAGCCGTGGCACACTCGTGCCGTCTGGGCGAACACCGGTCCTTGGCTCCAGGTGTAGCCTTCTCTCCAGCCACCCCAGCTGGAAGGTGTTCTCCTCTATTTCCCTCTTTAATTCGGCCAGACTCCTCTCCATGTTGCCGTTCAACGAGCGCGTAATCCCACTTCTAACACCAATGTGGCACTCCACTGGTTCAGATGAGTGGAGCTGGTCTGACCCTATCCTTTACTGGGACATCTAACTATCCAGCTGTGTGCTGGCACCTAGACTGACAAGGAGGAGAACACCATTTCTGTCTTTTCTTGGCTTTATTCAGGCGTACGAAAACAAGAAAGAAAAGGGTTGCAAAACGCAGCACTATGTACACACTGGAAAAAGTAACAAAACAGAACATTACAGGTCTCTCCCCGAACTTCACCATCGCCCGCCAACAGAACCAACACAGCACGCCCACCTGTCATCCCTCTTATACCCTCCCGCACCTGTTCCTCCCCCCCACCCCACATGGGCCAGAACAGCGCGGCATTCGCAGAAAACAGCGC
>NW_018127990.1:1047390-1109465 GCF_001952655.1 Monopterus albus | reverse complement strand
GGTGGCCCCGACTCAACACAGACCAGAACATAAACATAAGTGGCTGGTAAGGGCAGCCACAATACCCTTAGCGTTTAAGGCAGAAGTGTTGCTACCAGGACAGCACAGCCCACCTGACGTGAACAAACCTGACAGCAGCCTTAACTCATTTGACTGTTAGGTGTTTGATAAATAATTTGGTGTCCCCCAGGAGGGCGGGGCATTTCTGTATTTGGTTGGATTGGAGCAGTTCACTGAGTGAACTTGTTCTGATTAATGTTTGTACCCAGGCTTAATGTTTTGTTTGTTTTGTTTTTCTTTTGAAACTTTGATCTGGACCTGCAGACAAGATGGCGGACTGCGAACAGGATTTACACAGTGGCCTGAAAGTGGCCATTTTTTCCGGAAGTTCGTTACAGTAACCGTGTCGAGGATTTATTTTTGGTGATCACCACTCAAGTGTAAATGGAATTAATTTATATATGCCTAAGAAGTTGTGTGTGAAATTTCATCCAAATACACGAAAATTTACTTATCTACTTTCCATACCAAATTTACGTTGATGAAAAAGCGCGATGACTAAAGTCGCCCTTGAACGTTTTTTTTCCTTTACTTTATTAAGGCACGTGACAGTAGTTATACATAAGTAAATAGGCCGGAAACAAGAGGACTATAACATAAAATAAAGAACATAAGAACAAGAACAACATCGAAGCAGACAATGTGAACATGAAACTTTAGGCCAGGGGGTGACTTAATGGGTTAAGTTAAGTGAAAACATTCAGGGAAGTGACTTAATGGGTTAAGTTAAGTGAAAACATTCAGGGAAGTACATATATTACACATTTTGATAGCTTTTTTATTTTCGCTCTTCAGGATGGAGGAAAAATAATTTTTAATTTCGCATAACAGGGCAGGGAAGAAGGGTTTAGATTTAGAGAATTTGCATTTGTGAATATAAAACTTTGCCATGAGTAGAATAAAGTTAATTAAATGTAGTTTGTCACTTTCCTTTCTATTATGGTTATACAGACCAAATAAAACATGTTCCCATTTCACAGCAAGGGGATAATGAATTTTGGAGGTGATGAATACAGAGACATTCTGCAATAAATCATAACAAAATGGACAATCCCAAAATAAATGAACAGTAGTTTCTTCCGAGGCATTACAGAAAACACACGATGTATTAATAGACATATTAAATCTTGTAAGATAATGAGCAGATGGGTAAAATCTGTGAATTAACTTAAAGGAGACCTCTCTTATTTTATTACTGATCATATATTTAAAAGGCAATAACCAAACTTTATCCCAACAAATGTCCGGAACCAAAATATTCCAGTATGATATAATATATGGCATAGACACTACATCCTGTTGAAAAATAGTCCGAATAGCTCGATTGTTCTTCTTTCTTATAGTGGTGAAACATGTTTTCCCTATGAACGTGTCGGCTGGATCCAAACGAAAAGAGGAGTCATCCGTATCATTGTCCAGGTTCTTGAAGAGCATCAGCAGTCCAGAGGGAATCGCTCCAATAGTCAATGAGTATTCCTTTAGTGTAGGACTAAAGTTAAATCGATTTTTCAGTTCTTCAAATGTCAAAGGAACACCCTGGTCATTTAAAAGCTGTTTCACCAACAGGATATTATTTTCAAACCAATTATAAAGAAATAGAGATTTATTCTTATGAGTTATATATTGGTTGTTCCAGATGTAACATTCGTGTGGGGGAAAGTTGTGTTTATAGGCTAGAGTCCATGACAATAGCATTTGTTTGTGAAAATTGGAAAGTACTACTGGGATTTTATTAACATTGTATTGACAGAGCAAGGTAAATTTTAAGCCACCAATTTTAGAGAAAACACATTGAGGGAATATATACCAAATAGATAAAGGAGATTTCAAATATGATTTCAGCCAATTGATTTTAAAGGTGTTGTTTAGGGTGGTAAAATCTAATAAGGGACAACGCTTTTTTCCCCCCTCTGTAAAATGCAGGCCCTTATTGTGAAGGGCGGAAGTACGGTAACGAACGTGCGTTTATCATTAATTGGCTGAGACAAGAACAAGCTAATAAACCATGGATATATTAAGAAAATACAGTAAAACACTGTCAAAACCGTGGGTGCCTGACCTTTACAGCAAAAAGATGAGAGGTCCGTAAAGGGACGAAACCACTGGTGTTAGCTCTTTTGTCATCTCTACTTAAAATGATTCTAAAATAAATCACGAAAATGATATATGGCTAGAAAAGTAAGAAGTTACACTTAAATTGTATACCGTTACAATAAGTGAAAACGTCACATGATCATCTATATTTGTAGTTAAAATCTGTAACAGAATGTTGGCTAAAATGTGTCCGTGAGAGGACAGTTAAGTTAAATGTAAACCCTAATCTTAACACATAACCCCTGTGGCCGTTCTGATCCACACTCCAGTCTAGAAGGTGGCGGTAATGCACCTAAAGCCGTTTGTCAACTGCCATTAAACAACAAAAGAAGAAGAAGAAGAAGAACCATAACTCCGTCACTACCTGATATCTAGCCTCTTACCCGATTTGTTCTATCCATGGGCAAAGAAATAATTTACAGAAGTGTCACATCGCCTCAGCGCAAATACCTTCAAGCCATGAAATCCAGTCATTATTATTTATAAATAAAAATTTAACTTGTTTTTTTACAGCCTGTTCAGTGCCTGCAAACAGAATCGCTGTTTCTGACTGATATTAACATTTATTAATTTATTTACTCACAAATAGCCACTAACATTCAGACAGGTCATTATGAAACTGGTAAAAGTGAAGAAAAGCTATTTCAGTTCAGATTCAGTGCAAAATAAAGAAAAAACAAACATTTAATTGATTTATTTACTTTAAAAAAAGTGACCACAGTTATAGATGGGCAATAAATAAAAGGAAAAGCCTGAATAAATGAGTAGAAATACAAAATACAGGGGTCACTGATTACTCTGATTATTTAACTTTTTATTCACATAATGTCAAAAATAGGGAAAAATGCCTACTTTGACTTTCCAGAGTCAAAGCTGTTGTCTTTAAATGTCTTGTCTTGTCCACCCAACAAATCCAAAGATACTCATTTTATTCTCATGCTTGACAAAGAAAAGCATCAGTTCCTCACATTAAAGAAGGTCAGATCAGAAAATGTTGGTAATTTTTGTTTCAAAATAGTTGCATGTTAATTTTGCAGCTCTATGTCGCTGAATGGCTTAATTAAAATGAAAATGTGCATTGGACACAATGACGGAAGATGTTTTGAAAGAAGGATGTGCTCCAAAAGAGCTGGAGACACTTTAAGGGCTATTTATGACTTAAGCATCCTCATGTCCACACAAACAGTCTGTACAGTCAAAGCCCTAACTGTTCATGTACCGCAGTGTTTGGAAACCATTGGCGTATGTGGACAGAAGGCAGACCCTCGATCTGAAGTATTGAGTTATTATGTATGCAAAGTATGTCTAACCCTTTATTGAAAAGCCTTAGTCACAGTTTTCCTTTCATTTGTCACCCATCTATAAATTTCATCAATGAAATTAGATTTATATACAGTAGTTATGTTTCTATCTAGAAAATGTGTGAACGTAGCCACTCAGATTTGTGCTATCTGCCCAGTTCTGCAACAGTTTTAGAGTCAACCAATTTTTAATTTACACAATATAAATATATAGAGTTAAATCTGCAGACACCTAACAGATAAAGTAATTTCCTCTGGTGTTGGATGAATTCAACAGTAAAACAGATCTGATTATTCCTCCAATCTCCCAGGTAGTGCTTATATTAACAAGGATTCTGGGTAATATAGTGCAGTCACTGTTAAATTTACCATTTTACTGTTCAAGTTCCACCGAAATCAGACTGAGAAGTAAATAATGACTTCAGTCAGTTTGTGAACTAGACCAGGTCAGGATCAGAAACCTGAGACAGTGTGGGATATCCAGCAGGAGATGATGAAGACTCTGCACAGGTTTCTTCATCCTTTGATGATGAGAGAGGAGATTTGCTGCGGCATCGTGTAGAGGATGAGGACGAGAAAGATTGTTAGGATGGCGAGGATGACAAAGGCAATGATGAACTTCTTGTACTTCTTCCAGATGAGGAAGACAAAGGTCTTCATTGGGTTGACAAACCAGGAGAAGCTGGTCGTAGGACGACTGGAGGGATGACAAAAGACAGTTAACACCTGAGCTGCGACTACAGGAGGCTCAAGTCTGGTCATGCCATTCTACTAATATGAAATGATAAAATTTGTTGTGTTCAACTTGGTGAACAGCAACAATTTGCACTGTTGAGTATCAGCAAGGTCTTTTGAGAGTGCTAAGTTCAGAGTTGTCAAACTTGTAATCACTGTTGACCACTGCATGAAATTTGTTAGCAAACTTGTGTTCTATTTTGCGCTGGCTGCGCCTATACTCACTGAATCTCAGGTTACAGCACATAACCAACTTTTCTGAATTTCCCAAACTGTATAATAACGTATGATCCTCATATCAAGATCAGATAAAGACACACAACCTATTTAAATAGCAAAACATCCCCATGCAAGTGCTGCTACCAAGACTGTTTTAAAAAACAGCTAGAGCCTGTAAAAACGTAGTGATCTAGTTCTAGCAACTTTAGCACTGTAGGTAAGAGAGCGCAGTTTTGTACAGCACCCCACAGGAGTTTCTACTTGATTTTCTGCACTGACCAATGTGGAACACACAGTGTTGTAATGTGAATACGCTTTAAATCTGTGTCTGTGTGTGTTATACTTTGGTTTGTCGAGAGGCTCTGGCTCCTTGCGCGCCCGGCCCACAGGGTTGGCCTCCGCCTGCTCCAGTGTCACCAGCTGAAGCTCGGCCTCCACCTTCCCCTTCACATATGCATACAGTTTCAGAGTTATCACAAGTATTCAAAGTGGAATTTAAATTAAAACTTATGTTTACCAGTCAATTCTTCTGTAGAACTACTTATTCAAATAGCAACTAGCATGAACAAATAAAGGCTGCATTAAAAATACTGATTTATAGTAGAATTACCTGTCTGGTAATTACTTACATGGTAAATCACTGTAAAGCTAAAGTCAATTAAATTCAGCACTTCCTGTACAGAGGCTTCACATTAAAACCCTAGTGGGAAAGGGGGCATTTATGCTGTTTCAGCTGCCAGAAGGACTTTTTATAATATGCAATTTTACAATTTTGAAATACAGCAAGGACACAATAAATCTGAATGTCAGGAGCTGTGACACTGTTTACACAAAAAGGTTTGTATACTTTTTGTAAAACTGTTACCTGCCTCATATCATCTGGTTTAAAAAAATGTGAGTGTTTGAAAAATATTATCTCACTACCTTTATGATAGTAAAATTATATTTATAATAATTATTTTTCCAATTAGATGATATCAATAGGTAAAGCTGTTTTCACACAAAATTACATTTTCTATGGCATAATAATTTTTTATATCGTAAGAAAAATGTGGAAAATTCAGATTTAGATTAGATTTGGTACTGTGTTTTCTGTACCATTAGCAGATGAGTGTTTCCGGTGCTGTCAGTGTACTGGATTTCCTCCGGCTTCAGCTTGCTCCTCTTGCTCTTGTCCTTCTTCTTCTTCTTCTTGCTTCCCTTCTTCTTGGCTTCCTCCTTCTCCTTCTCCTCCCTCTCAAAGTCCTCGGCTGTTTTCAGGCGGGTCATTGGCCACCAGCCCTTCATCTTCTTGGCGCGAAAGATAGAGAATCGAGGGCCGGCCCGATCCTTCGCCATGTCAATAGAACACTTGTTGGCTGATTTGGCAGCTCGTACCATGTCACTGAGACGCAGCTCTATGGCACCTGTGGTAGAAGGAAGAAAAGACAGATGATGAAGACAAGGAAGAAGATGTCAGCATTATTGATATTTGCTCTGTAATGTACTGAGGCTATGCTCTGGTTTTGGTGATGCCCTTTTATTTCTTGAATATTGAACAAAAAAGTTAAATAAAAAAAACTTAAGGCCACTCTGAAGAGTTCAAATTAAAGAGTCATTTCACTCAAATTATAAAAAACACAGATTTGGGTTTATTATTGCTGTTCAATGTTGGAAACATGAAACTTAAAACAGCAGGGATGGGAAAGATGCTTTTTCAGTGCTTTTAATTTGAGAAAAAATTAGGAAGTTTTGGTGTATTGACATCAAGATCAATAAAAACAGGAAATCAGAAGTGATTGGAATTGATAAGTGAATGAAATCTGTGTTTTTGTGTGTGGTGGACATCAGCACAACATTAGGGTCTGGGATCACGGGCAATTTAATGCACAGTATGTCCTGGACTGAAGTCCAAAAGAGCCCCGCTAAAGGCCTCTGAATGCCAAAAATAATAATTATAACAACAATAATAACCATTAGGTGGGTATAATATCATTAACCATGTGTACTGACTGAGCGGTCAGTTTGTTGTAAGGTGTTTGTGAAAAAAGGTAAACAACCAGGGCAAACCTCATAAAGAAAAAGAGAAATAAGACCAAGAGTAACTTTAAAAATACACCAAAGTTAGCTGGATTTTTCAAAAAGGCTCAAAACAGCAAAACACCAGGTATGAGTCCTGTGTTACTCCACAACTCTGTGGCAGGTAGTGCTAATGTTAGAAATCAGCAAGCAAATACTGACACCACCAGGGCCGGACAATTACCTCTGTCTGGGTTACAGGTTACACTAACAAAAGGAGTGATGAAAACAAAGGGTTAGAACGGGAGGAAGTAGGAAGCAGTTCCCAGGTGATACTTCATTATTAACAGGTAGAGATGTTTTACAGTAGGTTTCAAAATATTTGATTAGTATTGGTGGGATTAATTAAAAAAACAAACTGTGCTTATTGTCACGTCTCTTTGCGTTAAAATGTGTATTCTTCATCAATAGCCCCTGTCTCTGTCTCACCCAGGAAGTCATTGGCGCCGATGCGATCGTAGTCCCAGATCTGCAGCGCCAGAACAGCCGGCTGTCGAAATTCTGATTCATCCAGAGAGAAGATGGACTCCTTCTTCTTATACACCACCTCTTTCTACAGAAGAAGAGAGATTTACTGTATCCACAACTAACAACATACTGACAGTGTAAAGTCCTGTAATGTCCATTACAGCCACAACAAACAATCTAAAAATGTTCTGTCCTGAGGAAGTGACCTGAGGAACAGTCATGGGGTCATGGACATCTAAAGGGTTTATCCTCTGACTAACACAAATGGGATCAGGACATTTTGATTAAATTGTAATTCTGAGAGATCCTACTTTCTGAAGAGAACTGGTCAGCAATCTTATGCTTTCCTTATCAATTTTATTTGCCTTTTTACCAGAAAGCTCATTCAAAGCTGTTAATGCCACACTCTCTCCACCCAAACTACTGCCTAACACATATTAAGGAAAGCTACGAGAGGTCATGAGATCACTAAAATCTATAAGAATCATCCTCTATTGACCAGTGGAAATGCTGACCAGGTTCAGGTGTCACCAAAGGGTATGTGTGGGTGTACCTCAGTAGGAAGGTAGTCAAAGCGGAACACAAATCTCCAGTTGAAGTTTCCTTCTCCAGTCAGAGAGTTGAAGTGGACATCAGTCTCCTGTTTGTCTCCCTCCAGTCCCTTGATCCAGCTGCACAGACAGCACAACACTGAGCATAACTGGCTGTTTAAATGTAAAATCAGACTATTTTTGAACAAAACCTCTGTGAGCAAGTGTGCTAGCTCACACACCTTCAAATTCAAATTTAAATGTTTTTGTATAGCAACAAATCACAACAAAAATCATCTCAGGACACTTTACAAAGTAAGGTCTAGACCTTACTATTCTTATTATTATAAAGGAAAACCCAGCAAATCCCCCTTGAGCATGCACTTGGTGACAGTGGAGAGGAAAACTCCCTTTAACGGAAGAATCCTCCGGCAAACAGTTAAAGTAACAAAGTAACACCCTGTTACTGCTATTTGCTGTAGTATACGCTAGTTAGCTGGATAATTGCAGGAAGTTAGAGCAAAGAGACACACTGTTTAATCCACTACCTACACAACCCTCCCAATTTGTACATAACATTGTGCAGTAGGCTCTTCTTTCTTTCTTCTTCTTTCCTCATTTGTATCTTGTTAATCATCTTACAACTGTTCAGATGTAGCTTGTGACCAATGGGAGGGTCCTGACAACCAGAATTGAAATGTGATTAAAGTGTGTGTGTTTGTGTGTGTGTGTGTGTGTGTGTCTAACCCTTTAACGTAGATGTCAGATGATGGTTCGCCTGTGAACGGGTTGACATCATCCAGAAACACATCATCCGTGTTCCAGATGATCACACGCAGCTCATACCTGCCGCCATGGAAACAACAGCAAATGTTAAATGTCCTTCTATTCTATTCTACTTTATTCTACTTTACTAACTGTGTGTTGACCTACTGTTCAGGTAGGCGAGGCTTTATGTCAACAGGGGGTGGAGCAGGGACATCAGTAGGAAATATGTCCACCCACATATGAAGGTAACCCTGCAACACACACACACATACATGCACACTGCTGATGACATTTAGTAATACCAGCAGCAGTGTGTTTTTGTTACTGCTGTTGTGACTTTTTGTGTTGTAAATATTGTGGTTACCTGTGGCATTCCAGGTTTGTCAGTATTCATCAGGGACCGGATCTCCACGTGCTCAGGGACCTGAGGGAGGGCTCCAGGGAGGAACTCCTTCATCTCCCCCCAGCGGTGCAGCACGCTCAGGGCTACATGCTGCTCCATCTCTTCCTCCTCCTCTGGGGTTCGTTGGTTCTTCTTCAACAGAGCTGATGACAACAACACTGCTGTTAAATGCTGATAGTCTTTTTAGAGCTGGTGCAACTGGTAGAGCTAGCGGGTACTGCAGGGTGAGGGGAGCGACAGTAGTACTATTATATCAGTGGCAGTAAAAGCAGTATAGTTAAGTAGTGATTGTGGTTTATCAGTGGAGCAAGCAGCAGTAATGGTACATGATACTGTCTGTATGCGTCTACAGGTGCAATCTCCTAATTGACTACCTGTATGTGGCTAGGTTCTACCTGTCTCTCTACCTGCTGCCTACTGTTCGGTCTGTCCTACCTTCAGGTACTGCATCAGGTGGGATCTTGAAGATCTTGTTGAGGACTTTGACCTGAGATGTTCGGTACTCTGGAGACGATATGCCGTTCTTCCTGCAGAGCTCTGCCAAGATAGTCGATGGCTTCTTTGAATCACGCCACTTATTGTAACCGTCACTGGCCAAAGAGAGAAACAGATGGAGAGACAGACATTTACATGTTGTAGTGTTAATGAACGTTTTGATGTTCTAGTGGTGGTAGTAATGTGTCATAGTCCTGAGACTAGTGTAGGTTGTGATACTAACGTGTCGTAGTAAAGACCCAGACCACAACAGGCTCCGTGGCGGCTATAGAACCGGTTCTCCAGGTCAATGCGCGTGTCACCAATAACATCATCAGCACCCACAAAATCGTGGTCCAGCACTGTGATAACCAGCTCTGTTTCCAGTGGGAAGGACACCGTGAAATCAAACACCCTGAAAAACAGAGTCAAACATACAGACAATCATACAGAGTCTCATACAGTTAGACCATCACAGATGGTTGGACAGGCACAGGTAGTACAGAAAATGTACTGACTCTCCAAATACAGGGTTAAGCTGTTTGGGGATGTATCGGTCTTTGGTGTCTAGACTCTGCTCTCCAACTCGTAACACCAGGTAAGGGTCGGCTTTACCATTTGGGTCTGTGGGAGCCAGACTGGTGGCCTGCAGGACACAAACAGATTCACTGCAGAATACAAACACTTTACCAATGGGGTTTAAACAATTATAAACCAAACATTCTGCAGCTATAAGCAGGGACATTGTCAAAGGGAGAACATGAGTTTGGTGATTTCTTGCACAAAAAAAGGTTGTAGCTGCCAACACTCATATTTCGGATGCCTGAAAATCCCTAAATGTCTTGAATGCAACAACAGTGAAAAGTCAGTTTAATTAAAGAAGATTTAAAAAAATATTGGACTGCTAAAGTAAATAAGACAAAGTCAGGATGGACATTAACAGGGAAACGCACCTTGACGATGTAGACTCTGACTAAGATTTTGATTGGTGAGTTTTTGGGGATTCCCTCTGTGATCTGACAGTTGGTGTCTTCTTCGTCTCCTGGATCAAGTGGATAAACTAGGAAAGAGCCCTGAGGACAGAGTATA
This sequence comes from Monopterus albus, assembly GCF_001952655.1. Lineage (NCBI taxonomy): Eukaryota > Metazoa > Chordata > Actinopteri > Synbranchiformes > Synbranchidae > Monopterus > Monopterus albus. The sequence goes on along the minus strand of NW_018127990.1, from coordinate 1,099,266 downwards.
GAATAATGAACATAGTAACAGACAGCCAGACAGATAATACAGTTCTTGATCTATGGTACCTTGTACTTTCCCATCAGCCTATCATCCTCATCCTCGTCCTCGTCCTCAACACTCGCTTTGCCTTTATAAAGTGGAAAGACTTTCAGCCAGTCCTGAAACTGTCTGAACTCAGACTCCAGGTCACTTGGATACAGCTGAACAAACATACAAACACACAGAGGCAGACATTTAAAAAATCTACCAGTTTTCCATATCTGTTCTGACTGCACCAGATTGTCTGCCAGCATCATCATTAAAAAAACCTCAAAGATATTTCTGTCATAAACAGAAAATTAAAGGTCTTTAAAGGTCCTCTTGGTTCCTAGTACCCAAGACTCGACCCTGGTCCAAATTATATTCAGTCTAATCAGGTCTGATACAGTAGATTGGTCAATCTGCTCGGGCAAATTTAATCTTGGGTCTGTCCTCATGCTGCTTTCAGATAGGGTTTATTTTTTGAAAACTAACTTGTGCATATTGGGTTTGGGTAGCCCACATCTCACAGTGGGCACTGGCCTCTGCTTGGGTTGTACCTTGTCACCAAATCTGGTGCAGCTGAGGGATGTGGAGAGTCTCTGACTGCTATTCCTGTCATATACTGGGACAGTTTTCAACTTAAAGCAAAGCGGCCAGACTTAATCAGACAAGGGTGCATTGCCCCATTCAGATCGAGTTGAGATGCTGCCCCAACTACCAGAAACATCTTAAATTCACTTAACATGTCTGATTCAGTGTCTGGTCTGAACTGAAAGACTGTAAACTCGGTCATAGTGACCTCACACCTTTAGTGTGGCGATCTTCTTGCGTTTAGGAGGTTCAGGCTCCACCACAATTTCGTCCTCCTCCTCTTCAATGTTTGCCATGGTCAGATTTGCTCCATCTGAGAAAAAGAAAACTGTATCAACATTCACAAGCCAACTCTGTTAACGTTGTTTTTCATTTAGTTTTTGTGCTGATCTTTTATTTTGTAGTATACTTATCCTAATCATATTTATTTATCCGTTTTTCACTTTTTTTTTTTTTTTTTATTGCTGTTGACGCACACAGGGAGCCCTGACCTCAGAACCATCCAGCACGTTTGGCATGACCCAGGTGCCCAACTGCGAGACCATCTTCAGTATTGGACCTCACTAATGCTCTTGGTGCTGGATGGGAATAGATCCCTGCAGCCAGGATCCAAAGTCTTGTGGAAGGTCTTCCGGGAAGATGGTGTGATAGCAGTAGACTGATGCCTTTGCATTACATGTTCACCTAATACATATGGAGTTGCAATGTACCTGTGTCCACATACTCTTGGCCACATAGTGTACTTCTTCATTGGAAAACAAATTTTGAAAATCTGCTGACAATTTGACAGCCGAAAAAGGAAAATAATCTAATAAGAGTTGAAGCTGTGTAAGCACATACTGACTTTGTATTTGTAGAGAAACACTGGGGGATTTCCCATTAACTTAAATACAGTATGAGTTTCATCACAGCAGCATCTAGTAGACATTAGAGGAACTGCAGGTGACTGCACTTTAGCTCAGACTTCAGTTGCTGATTGGACATTTCAGCTGTATCAGTTGCTTTTTACCATTTTCACACTTTTTTAAAATAAACAAATGTCAAAATACACATTATTATAACTGAAATAACAAAGCAGGAGTTAAACTGTACCTGCTTCTGCGTGTTCCTCATTCTCCTCCTCCTCAGCTGCCTGCAGAAAGTCAACGCATCACACAGCTCATTAATAACTGGTAGTTCTCTTATTGAATATGAAATAAGTAACTTTTGCATGTTCAGTGCAAACACACAACTCATTTTAACATGTAGTCTGTTCTGGCACCTTCTACCATAAAGTGTCATTAAATGCACGGACAACATAAAGAGAAAATGTGTCACCTGTGGAGCAGCAGGGCTGAAAAAAAACCCCACCAATAATTTTATTTGTCCCAAGCGAAAAGCAACCTAGCTGCTTACTTGCACCCAATCTGTCTGTGCACTCAATGCATGAGCCAAAAATCTCCCACAAGGCATTGCAATTGTAGGCAGACATGTTACTGCTCTGCTTTGATAGCTAAAGCTATGGCAGAGAAGATCCCCACATCAGCTTTTGTTCACAAATGAAGACCATTGTTACAGGCCAGGCCTTCCCCTTTAAGACATATGGCCTTATAGGAATTGTTGTTGTTGCCAGAAACTGCGACCTGCATGCAGTATGAGAGTGAAACAGATTCATTTTACATGCAGCCAAGGGTAGAGAAAGTATCAACAGTAGTCAGTTTTAAGTGTATAGATAGGATTGTAATGTAGTGAACTGGGCACCAAAGGCAATAATGCAGTATTCATGTTACCAAGACAGAATAAAGCTAGTTGGCCTCCCTCTTCACTTCTCCCCACCGAAAAAGCCTGGACTTCTAAGGCTAGTTACCGGCTATGAGGTCCCCAACTACGGTTCAGGGCCATAGATCTGGGTGATAACACATTACAACTAAAAAAGAAGTTGGATGTGGCAAGAACTAAAACCAGAGTTGACACTGGTGTGGCTTTTGAACGAAGGCAACAACTGAGAGAACAAAAGGGGCTGAAAAGTAATGCCATGGTGGCTGTATTTCTGCTGGACAGGTAATTATCAGTTTTGTTTTGTTTGTTATTTTCCTGAAATCTGTAAGTAGTAGTCAGGCAGTGCGTGTTGCAGTGTGTGTAGTGCTTTGGAGGGAAGTCAGAATGAAAGGGTAGGATTTCTTCGGTTGACTAGTTTCAAAACTGACCTTGCTGGTTTTTCCAGGATTGCCAGCTCTACCTTTAATGTACTTTTTACTCTCTTATACCTATAAAGCTTTAGTTACTAGTTACTTTGTAGAGTTTGATTATTAATACAAAATACACTCAACAAATAAATTATGATGTATCGTTATAGATTAAACTATCCAGCAGTATATAAAGTAGTTAAAAATATTTCACCTAACACATTAAGTAATACACTACATTAAAGCATCAATGATTACAATCTACTTCTATAACTTAAATAAATGAAATGGGACATTCTCTATAAGGAGTGCTTAGAAATATTTTGATGCCAACACTTTTGTATTTTTTTGAGTAAAATTTTGAATGCTGCACTGTGGCATTTTGTGTTATTTGTTCTTATTTACCAATATTTGTTATGTTTAATTTATTATTTAAAGGTGCTCCAACAATTTAGTATTGCACTTGTTGAACCTGTGGGAAAGATTTTCAAAACTGTCAAAATCAAAAACAGCAGAGGCCAAATACTCTGACTTTTACATTTCCCATAGTGCACCTGGACAGTGACTTTCATTGCCTGGTAAACGCCACCATCTTTCGGATGTAACCCCAGCCATAAATTCCAGTTTGTAACTCAGGATCATACGTTTTTCTCCAAACCCAAACTGAGATAAGTCAGATCATATCGCTCAGACAGAGTCAAATAAACCAGTGTCTCACCTGTTTCTCCATTTCCTCCAGTGAGGCATAATATTTGGACCACCAGTCCAATTCCTCCTTCTCAGGCACGTCCTCCTCCAGCTCTTCTTCTTTAAACTTTATCTTCTTTAGGGGAGCCAGGGGAGCCTGAGGGATGGGGCAAGTGTCAATGTCAACTCACTCCTAAAACGTTTATGGTAGAAATCTTTGTCTAAATGATTTTATGTTCTTAATGCAGAGGAAGAGGAGAAGAAGATTAACCTACATACCTTAATCAGCTTCATGGGGTTGGGAATCTTTGACTTTTTGATTGGGAGGGTGGTGAGTTTCATTTGCTTCATTGTCCCCAGAGGAGTGACCTTCGCTGCAGCCTGTTTCACTGAAGAGACACACAAGGTCCATCAAATCTTCAGTCAACTACCTGTCCCAGAGAGCACTGCTTCGAGAATATGTCTGATAACAAGTTACAAATGGCTGACATTTTCTGCCCTTGGTCTTTTGGTTGTAGAAGAAGAAAGAGGGCGCGGAGGTGAAAAACAAGGAGAAACCGCACTAACAATCATGGTTGCTACAGTGACAGGGTCAAGGGGCTTTCCTAAGCTCAACAGCCAATCAGAGTGGTCTCTCACACCAACCATGTCTGACACTGATTCAACATGCCAAATCGGCTAAAAAGCCACCAACAAGGTCCGGCTAGTGCCAAGGGTGTGGGACACATTGGGAAGACAAGGGCAATAGATGCTCACAGTCGGGCCAGCAGCCAACTGTCAACTTGATGTGTCATGGGCCTAAAATGCTAAATTACTCTGAAAATAGAACTTAATCGTTTGTAACTAACATTATAGCATTTTAATATTATCAAGGTGAGGAAAAAGTAGAGCAGGATCCAATGTAATGCTAACATCAAACATTAGTTAATGTACCGTTAAAGTTGTGTCTGTGGTATATGTCTGAATGTTACAAAAATGTCCACTGTAAAGAACTAGCTCCAGCATTTCATTGGTAGCACCTACCTTTTGGTTTTGGCTCCTCCTCTTCTTCTCCCTCCTCCATGCTGTGGTCTCGGCCATAGTCCATGAGGCTCTGGACCACATGGGTCCCAACCAAAGCGAGCCGACCAAATGCCCGTTGCTCCACCACAAATAATGTCAGAGGTGGGTGGAGGTAGGCCTGCTCTGGGAGATCCTGAGTGAGCCAGACAAGAAAATAGGCATTAGTTGCATCCCTGTTGTGTATGCATCATGCAGTGGATACGCCATGCATCCTTCGCCCCCATATTCAGAAGGCCAAATGTTGTTATTAGCTATAAGTAATAACAGTAACCATCACTCATTACAGAAACTGACCACATCGATGTAGCGGACTAGCTCTTTGAAGTTGGGGTGAGCCTTGTAGCTCTCAATCTCTTCAGACTCCAGCTGTCGTCCTGCACATTCCACTTTCACCTGGGGGTGCTCCACCTCAAACAGCTGCACCCGCTTCAGGTCCCGCAGACCCCAGAACAGCACCTGAACACACATGCAGAAACATAGAGGTGGCGTCATATAAGCCTGCTGTTCCTGAAACATGTCAACAGACAGCAAGTCCATGTCTTTATTACGCTGCGTGGGCAAATTCCTGTTCAGCGCCATCATTGTGAGGGGGGTAAGATTTGGTTTTGCAGTTTGGTTTAGCTTAGGGGAAGGTTTGGGTGTTAGGCATGTAGTTGTGATGGGTAAGGTCAGAGTAAGGGGCTAGGGCCAATAGACCTTTCTCAGTCTGCAGTGTTCTTTGTATTTGTGTGTTTGTGGACTTGTGACACATCATCAGTCACAGCCCAAGTATTGTTCCAGTTCAAAGCACACATCAAATATGCTTTGGGAGCTGATTTGTATGGGCTTGTGGCAACCAAGTATCCCACAGTGCTCTGGGCCAACTAGCTGTGATGGCAGAGGTTTGAGGCCAGGATCAAAGTTCTTATAATTTTCACCCTAGGACTGGTATTATGCCACTTTAGTAAGTTTTTGATATTTTTTCAGGCAAGAATGACACCACTTAGATTTAGAATACATATATGGTCAGTCTATCCAAGTAATGTCAATTTGGAAATTGGCTGATGTTTTCAGAGTGGACCAAGCTGACCAGATAGTCAGCATCACTCATCCTTGAATTCAGTTCAGAGTACTCTGTCAGCAAGGACACTGATGTTCCAATTGCACAATGAGCATACTGCGTCCTCCCATCCTCAGGAGTTTGGACTCAAAGTTCAAACTTACCAAGCCCGATCTTGGTGTACTTTGTATTGAGGAAAGCCTAATGAGTATCCTCACAACTGCAGAAAGACATACCTACATGTGTGTGTGTTCTTGTACTTGCTGCATAGTGAGGACCAAAAAAGTATTTTTTGCTACAGACTGCAGACATTCTTGCTAAGTGAGGACATTTTGGCCAGTCCTCACTTTCTGAAACACCTTTTTGAGGGTTAAGACTTGGCTTTAGAGTTCAGGTTAAAATTAGATTTAGGCATTTAGTTCTGATGGTTAAGTGTTAGGGTAAGGGGCTAGGGAATGCTTCGTGTCATTAAGTGTCCTCACAAAGATAGAAGAAGTACAAATGTGTGTGTGTGAGACCTCAATTCTGAACGTCCTCATGACAGGTCGGACTCCGTCTGGGATGGTATAATATCTGTCCTCTTCTATGAAGGTCAGCTCTTGAGGGTCCACACTCCTGGGGAGACATGGCTGCAAGAGGGACATGATTTTCTGGTTTACTATCTGAAATTAATGAATGAATACTGTTTTCTGTAATTATGTTAGATGATAATTCTGCTTTATCACAACTCTAATTTTATTTTGGTTGTTTTTTATGAGAGAGAGGCAGAGGGAGAGAGAAGGCAGGAAGGCAGACAGATTGATAAATTGCAGATAAACGTTAGTTTATCCATATTTATCTAAACTGATTCATTTATTTACCTCTAGTATCAGGCTATAAACTGACTAACAGCCAGCAAGAAATTATGGATCAAACCACCAAAATAATATGCCCGTTGTAATAAACTACCGTTATCCTTAATCCTGAACTGTACGTTTCTTTCCAGAGCAACACTGTGGTTTAATGAGCCACTGATTGATTGATTTAGTGTCACCTCTCGAAACCCCGAGTAGTCCAGCTCAATGAGCTCGAAAGCAGCTAGTAGCTCGCCAGCGGTGGCCCTGCCCATGTTTATGTCATAGAAACGAAGGTGGGGCTTCTGGTAGACCTGGTCTGCAGGTTTAAAATCTGGCTCAGCAAATGCCCGACCCAGAGGCTTCGAACCACCCTGCACACACACACACACACACACACACACACACACACACGGACGGACACACACGGGCTGTTATGACAGCACTTTCACAGAACAGAATGTGAAGGAGAAGAAGCAACTGAGCATCCATGTTACCACAGCATTGTGGTCATAAAAGTTGATGATGATGAGGGGTGGGTCTCGTTGGAGCTCCTCCATTGTACCCTCCAGCAGGACAATGTCAAACAACAAACACTCGCACCATGCTGGGGAGAGAGTGTCATGCAAAATCTGAAACACACAGAATATGTATAAGAACGTGTATGTTAGAGGGCAACTCCACCCATTTTAAACACAATGTTCAGTTCAATAATCATAATAAGTATTACTCAGCCTGTGACAACAGCTATATATTATCTACCATGGGCTTGAAAACTACAGATCTATAAAAGAAAACTTGTGCTACAAGTAATGTTTTCACACCAGGGGAAGTTAATGACTCATAACCTGGAGCTTCCCAGTACCCATAAACTGACTGAACGTTGGTTCTGATTTGCTTTTCCACTGTATTTTTCCCTGTGTCAGTCAGTATTTACACAAGGGCAGGGGGACCAAAATTCAATTCCTGGAACTTGTCTCCAAATCAAGCGGAGGGCAGTGGAAACGATAGTAGTAGAGTAGTTTTATTTTGAGAGACTTACTCATGCCATTGATGATTGATGATACTAATAGTAAGGTCTAGACCTTACTTTGTAAGGTGTCCTGAGATGTTGTGATTTGGTGCTATACAAATAAAATTGAATTGAATTTCTTAGAGCAATTTGCTGCATGTGAATTATCAGAATTTGAAACAATGCACCAATTGCTGAATGAATTATCCTGTTATCCACACAGTTGTACTGTACCTACCCTGGTGACCTGGCAGTGTGTAGTGAAGACGACCTTGGCATAGGGATCTGACAGGCCATCATCATCAGCAGCTATCATGCCACGCCCCTGGTACATGTGACATCGTAGCTGGAAGTACCTGCTGTCTGCAAAGCAAAAGAATGATCTACCTTACCTGACCAGGACAGACACTTTGCTGCTGAGTCACACTAAAGCCTCATGGTAGACAAATCAAAATAAAATGAATTACTGGGATTTTAATCTTAAGAACAAACTCTACTCCAATTATTCTAATAATAAAGAAGTCCTGAGGGGTCAATCTGTGAACACTATGCTCCTGAGCTGGACAAGGTCAGGTGACTTACCATGACAGGTCACACTGAGAGGAAGCTTCACCCTCTCTTTGCTGACCAGCCTTTGTTGCTTCTCCTCCTCCTCCTCAAAGACCGGCAGAAACTCCTCTGGCAAGGAGTTGGTGGCCTCTTTACTGTACTTGGCCAGACCGAGCCACATGTAGACCTCCAGCTTCGCAAATATCTCTCTTGCTGCACCTACAGGAGACTGAAAAGACAGGTGATGTTAGAAACATCACTGACGATTTTAGAAACGGAACAGCAAGTGTTATCATTGACCGGTGAGCATAATGAGTTTAGGGTAAAATGTCAAGCTTCATCAATGATTTTAGAAAGAACAGCCAGTGTCATATGATATAAGAGATAGGATGGCAAGTACCACTGATAACTCTGGAGAAGGAACAGTGAGTCATCATCAGTGATTTTAACGACAGAATGGAAGGCTTTAGAATGACTTGAGACCAATGACCTCCAAGTGAATGAAAAGCACTACTGATGATTGTAGAGACAGAACATTGAGTGTCATCAGTGATTTTAGAGACAGAGTGGTTACCTTCATGTAGAGGGTGAGGATTCGACCACAGTCCCTCCCCTTCTGCTCCTCCACAACTGAGTACAGAATGGAGTAGGCTGGAATCCTGACGTAAGCCAATCGGTTCCTTCCACTCAGTAACCACAGAAACACATCTGGGATGGTACTCTGGGGCTGAAGAGAGTATGGTGTTGGACATCTGACATACACACTGAAACCTTGTCTTTATGGTGACCTCTCTATGGTCTCTGACCTCTTTAGCCAGCTGGCGGAGTCTCTTCAGGAATTTCCTGCTGTCTATCAGTCGCTGTTTGACTGTTCGCCTGGTGGTCCTCCGTCTGGCCCTCACTGCCCGCCTGGCCAGCAGGACCTAGATACAGTCAGACAGTCAGCCAGACAGGGAGGAAGGTCATAAACTGACAGGTAAAAGGTGACAGGTGAAGAGGCAAGCAGGTAGAAAAAGAGACAGACTGACCAAATTCTTTTTGATAAACTCCCTCCTGCATTTGTCCAGGTTGTTGGGACGAGCCTGAGACTTCCTGAATGCGAATCCAGTGAATTGTCTACAGAGAGACAGACAGGAAGACAGAACCATGGGGACAAGTCAAACCAAATCAGACCAAATCAAACTAAATCTATTCAAATCAAATATTTTCAAAGGAGGACACTCACTTGCAGGAGGCCACCAACTCGAGCAGCACCTCCACCAAACGTTCCTTTACTTTACTCTTTGGCCTCCTCAGGAGACGGTCCACCTCATCAAGACCCTTCTCCTAAAAGAGGAGTGGAGAGGATGAGCCATAGTTTATAGGCATTGTCTAATGCACAAATGTAATTTTGTTTCATGATGCTCACCAGCCTGTCGGCCATCTTGTTGAGCCAATTAGACTGATAGAGACGAAAGCTGTGATCTTCAAACTGACTCCAGACAAACAGGCAAGGCTTCTCTTTTGTGATGGGTGGCTGGAGAGGAAGACACTGGTATGACCTGAGTAAGACAGAGAGAGACATAGAGAAACAGTCACACAGACAGACAGGAAGTGGGCAGTGTGTGTGCAGTAGTTAACCCTTCAAGAATCATCACCTTATCATACTAAATGGACTGCATTCATGTGGTATTTTAACCCAAAGTTCTTTATAATTTCCTTTCTCATTCACAGACACACGTTCACATAGCTAGCATGCGAGGTATTGTCTTAGTCATTGAGAGCATATGGAGTCTGATGTGCAAGGACAGTTCATCATGTGGACATGCAGGGATCAAACAGTGAATACTGCGATTAGTGGACTACCTGCTTTACCTGCTGAGTCACAGAGAAGCAGGTGCTGGTGTGACCCTTTGACCCTGGGATCTTTTTGTTTGGCACAGTACCTCCTGGTAAAGCAACATGACTCCAGGTGAGAGGGCAGGCCAAGAGAAATTCAAAAACCTCTATAAGTCAAAATCTACAGGATTTGTTCCTGGAATGGGGCATCTTCCTGGCCTGGGAACTCCATTCCCAGCCTCCTTTGACTGAGGCCCCTGTCCATGTCATCTTCAGCTACAACATCTTGTATTAACTCCACAGCTGGAGTTGTTTGGACACCAATAGTAAAGAAACCTATGCAGATGAAGAAGAGCATAGAAGTACTGGGAGGCCAGGGGGGCTGCAGCTTCTGTAGTCACAGAAGGAAAAGTTTGGGCGTGGAAGTTTTGGAGGGCCTTTCAATTGGCCTCAAAGGTGGTCCAACAACTCAGGAAGGAGAGACAGGACTTAGGGAGTACTACTGGTGACCTTGACTGTAGAAATTGCTGGGAAAGAGAAGGAAGACTTAGAAGAACCCCAAACCCCTAATGACATATCTTCTATGGAGGAGGCAGTGACAGAGAACTTAGGTGAAGTCTTACCATCTCCCTTGGAAATACAGTAGGTAAAAAGTTCTGCATTTTCAAAGCATCGGCACGGCAGCTACAGAACACACGGGACAGTCTATCCATTCATCCATTATTTATACCACTTATTCCTGAATAGGGTCACGGGGGTGCTGGAGCCTATCGCAGCTGACACTGGGCAAGAGGCGGGGTCCACCCTAAACAGGCTGCCAGTCTATCACAGGGTTAACGTGTAGACAAAACAACCACACTCACTCCTATGGGCAATTTAGAGTCACCAATCAACGTAAGCTGCATGTCTTTGGACTGTGGGAGGAAGCCGGAGTACCTGGAGAGAACCCACACAGGCATAGGGAGAACATGCAAACTATCGGGCTCGAACACAGAACCTTCTTGCTGTGAGATGACAGCACTAACCACTGTGCAGCTGTGCCACCCCAACATGGGACAGTACCTGGGAAAAAGAATGTCTAGGCTACCTTACTTGGCCGTCTTCCACTGTGACCTCCACCCTAAGAAGCAGTGGAAACTACAATAGATGTTGTGTAGTAGTTAAGTGTGTAGATGGAGCAGTTTCCTGTGTAGTGCACTAGGGTTTTTTTTTTACCTGTCGTACTCAGTGGGCTGGGGTTTCATGGGTGCAGTCAAAGATCTGTTTTCAGGTTCAAAACTCAGCACCTCCTCTTTGTACTGCTCCTCCTCCCACTCCAGCAGACTCTCCGTCTCTTCACTCAGATCCTCCCTGCTCCTTCTCAGCTCCTCCTTTGTCTGGCCCTTCGTGGATCTCCCAACCCTCACTGCCTTCCCATAATTCCCTGCCAGAAACAAAACAGCTGATGGAGTTCAAGGGTTTGATTTGGGAATATGTTAAGAAAAGTGCACACACTTCTCCAAAACAAACTTTTTTTGCATCAGGTGCATTGGCCAAGGAGTAATACTAGTAGAATAAAAAGATTATATGCAGATTTGAAGATATTATTTTGGCTCTGTGAAACTGTGAAAGATTTTCTTCTGGCATGATTAAGTAGATTAATTGAGAAAATAAATGTCAGATTGATCAATAATGCAAATTATTTTTACAACTTATCTTTCTGAGAGTTTCTGAAGAGCATTTTCATGTCTTATACATGACCAGATTTTTTATCTTTATGAATTTCTTAAAACTTTCTTTCATTATAAGTGTGACACGGTCAGCATTAGGCCTTTCCTTTTGTCTCAGGGTCGGCAGCACCTAGTAAAGATGTGTCTATAAGTAAACAGTTCTATATCCAGGACACAAAATACACTGTTTACCTATGGAGAGCTCAAAGGTCAGTGGTCTGCTTCCTACACAAGGGTCTATCATAGTAACTTCAAACAAAGATGCAAACAGCAGAAACTCCACATTGTCTCCCAGGAAACCCTGAGGATGAGAAACAAGACAAAAAGGCTAAGAGCTGCAGGACATCACTCTCTCTGTTTTCAGCCTGGAACACAGTTATCTCTCTTTTGTTTGCCTTATACTGTAGCTCCTCCTACCTGGGCAGATTATAAGTAGCTTAAAGGTGTCTTGTCACTGATATGCAGATAATATTCAATTATACATTTAGTTTAAGCCTCAAAAGGTTGTTTTTATTTGACTGTCTGAACTCAATTAAAATTGGGTGACAGCTTTTTAAACATAAATGTAACATTTCTCCACCCTTCACTGCTGGAACTGAGTTGACATCTGCTGATTCGGGGTGAGAAAATAAAATAATTCTATAACATTAATTCTTGTCTTTCAATATTAAAATATAGAGGGAAGCATAAGAAGTGAGGAAGACACTGACAGAGAGGAGGGGCAAAAAAGTAGAGAAAGAATGATGAGGTGGACAAATCAGATATCAGAGACACAACCAAGACACAGTGTTTTAGTTAAAATGGTTAATTAATGATGACAATGGTGGTGGTGGTGGTGTCGGCACTGACCTCAGGGAGAGGGTGGGTCTCCTGAACCTCCACAGTAACAGCCTCAGGTACCTCTTCTCCCGCATCCCCTGATTCTTCAGCTGTTCCACTGCTATCCAGAGACGCTACAGCATCAACAAGTAAACAAACTGACAAATAAACCACCAAATCATGTGGAGTTGTTCAACCCAGAAGTCCCACAAAAGGCCATCTTTAGTGTAATATTATGATCAACAATGGCAACCACTCTTCTGCTCTTAAGGATCGCTTTATTATGTCCTGGACCTAACACTGTACTGGATGTTGTGTAGCATCTGATTTCTATTTTTTATTATCAAAAGACTGACCTTCTGCCTTGTCCTTTTTGCTGGCCTTCTTCTTCTTCTTCAGTCCCAGTTTTCCGAGGGCTCCTTTCATCTTTTCAATGGGAGAGAAAAAGAAAGGTTCCATAACAACCACTGAGGCCATAAAAGATCAGGTTAGTGTTGTTAAAGTCACACAAGATCTTATTAGATATTGTGGGTGCCAAGGTGATAACATCCTGACTCTGATGAAACGTGTAATGACAAATAGCTGCAGATGAACTGATGTGTTGCCCAGCTTAAAGGCTGCTTTAACAAATCATCCCTGTGATATTTTAGATTTCATGCAGCCCAACTGTTATGAAAAACAGGAAGTAGGGTGCTACCTTTGCTATGGAAGCCGGGCCGGCATCCCCAGTGCCGGCAGCGGGGGAATTGTAAACTTCCACAGAGAGGGCGAGGAGGATTCGACCACGATAAAAGATTCCTTCACCCAGACCCTCGTTCAAAGCCTGGAAATGACAAACAGCTGTCTTGATTACTATGTTGTAATTCTGAACAGCCTACAAATGATCATTATTACCGACTCCACAATGTCTGGACATTAAAGAAATTGTTTAACATTGTGGTAAATATAAGACTGTTAATATAAGAAGATCAATACCACTCGCCATGTCCTCATGGTTAATAAGAGGCCACAGCCAGCATTAGTTTAGCATTGCATAAAGACTGGAAACAAGAAAGCTAGCCTAGGTCTAATCAATGGTAAAAGAAATGTGCCTACAACACCTCTAAGGCTCACTGATTAACACATTTATTTCGCCTGTGCGTGCTGTGTGTGCTGGACTATATCTTGGTTAACTGTAGTGATTTCCTGGTCCTCAGCCTTCTTACCTAACTCTCTGCATGAAAACTAATAAAAATATTTCTCAAAATCTTGAACTCTTGCTTTAAACGCCAACTTGGGTTTACCTGGTGGACGTCTCCAAGGGTAGAGTTCTGCGGAGAACCGTACAGGTTGAGCCAACTTGGACCAAAGGTGGGGTTAAACCCTGCAGACAAAAAAACACAGACATTCTCTGACCTTAAATTCTCAAATGATAGTTAGTAGACTGCTGCCCCCATGACCCGGTTCCGGATAAGCGGAGGAAAAAGGATGGATGGGTGGATGGATGGATAGTTAGTATTCAAATAATGGTATCTTAATTATTTGGCAACAAGTAAATGCTGCTCATTATTTAAGGCTAAAAATGTAAATTCAGTGTAATGTATACAGAATACACATATTCCACAGCATCCATTCCTTCAATGAAACAACAGAGTCAAGTCATCCTCAACACTCTGCTGCTCCCACTGTTTAATAATAATGTTGTTTTCATTTACTGATAATAGTTGTCTACTTTTCTGTTCTTTTGCTTGATATTAATTAAATTCAACACTTCCTGCATATTGTATATTGCATCACTCAGCATATCTAAACTGCTGTTCACACCGTTCCTGGTGTGATCCGAAATCTGTTGCAGGTCCAGAAAGTGTGTTGCCAGGGCAATGTCTCCCATCTTGGCATCATCAAGGACCTGAATTCGGATTCGCTGAGCCAAAGGAGGAAACTGCTCGATGAAGGAAATCTCCTCGTTCCAAACCGGTCTGCTGGTAGCACTGGCGACTGACGTCTCCCCCTGCACACACAAATGGTAGGATTACAAAACCTTTTTTTTTTTTTTTTTTTATGAAACATGTAAATTTCACAGAATAGGGTTGCATACAATGACAAAAAAAACACTTTATTTAAATTTAAATAAAGTGATTCCTTGTCATGGAGTGTGACTATTCTTGGGAAGGGCTCAAAGTTGAAATGCTGTAAATGTATGAAAATGAGGGCAAAATGCAACAAGTAAATCCACAATACAACAATCTGACAAATACTGACATCGAAAAGTGAGGCATTGGGTCAGGGAGTTTTAGCTTTACCTGCTAGGTGGATACATTTCTGTGGAGGAGATTATTCCTGTTGTTACTGGGATTCCTCAACAGGCACAACGTCACATAAAAAGATATACAGTGCCTTGCGAAAGTATTCGGCCCCCTTGAACTTTGCGACCTTTTGCCACATTTCAGGCTTCAAACATAAAGATATAAAACTGTAATTTTTTGTGAAGAATCAACAACAAGTGGGACACAATCATGAAGTGGAACGAAATTTATTGGATATGTCAAACTTTTTTAACAAATAAAAAACTGAAAAACTGGGCGTGCAAAATTATTCAGCCCCCTTAAGTTAATACTTTGTAGCGCCACCTTTTGCTCCGATTACAGCTGTAAGTCGCTTGGGGTATGTCTCTATCAGTTTTGCACATCGAGAGACGGAAATTTTTGCCCATTCCTCCTTGCAAAACAGCTCAAGCTCAGTGAGGTTGGATGGAGAGCATTTGTGAACAGCAGTTTTCAGTTCTTTCCACAGATTCTCAATTGGATTCAGGTCTGGACTTTGACTTGGCCATTCTAACACCTGGATATGTTTATTTGTGAACCATTCCATTGTAGATTTTGCTTTATGTTTTGGATCATTGTCTTGTTGGAAGACAAATCTCCGTCCCAGTCTCAGGTCTTTTGCAGACTCCATCAGGTTTCCTTCCAGAATGGTCCTGTATTTGGCTCCATCCATCTTCCCATCAATTTTAACCATCTTCCCTGTCCCTGCTGAAGAAAAGCAGGCCCAAACCACGATGCTGCCACCACCATGTTTGACAGTGGGGATGGTGTGTTCAAGGTGATGAGCTGTGTTGCTTTTACGCCAAACATAACGTTTTGCATTGTTGCCAAAAAGTTCGATTTTGGTTTCATCTGACCAGAGCACCTTCTTCCACATGTTTGGTGTGTCTCCCAGGTGGCTTGTGGCAAACTTTAAACGACACTTTTTATGGATATCTTTAAGAAATGGCTTTCTTCTTGCCACTCTTCCATAAAGGCCAGATTTGTGCAGTATACGACTGATTGTTGTCCTATGGACAGAGTCTCCCACCTCAGCTGTAGATCTCTGCAGTTCATCCAGAGTGATCATGGGCCTCTTGGCTGCATCTCTGATCAGTCTTCTCCTTGTATGAGCTGAAAGTTTAGAGGGACGGCCAGGTCTCTTGTTCTTCATGATGCTCTCTGTGCTTTACACGGACCTCTGAGACTATCACAGTGCAGGTGCATTTATATGGAGACTTGATTCCACACAGGTGGATTCTATTTATCATCCTTTGTCATTTAGGTCAACATTGGATCATTCAGAGATCCTCACTGAACTTCTGGAGAGAGTTTGCTGCACTGAAAGTAAAGGGGCTGAATAATTTTGCACGCCCAATTTTTCAGTTTTTTATTTGTTAAAAAAGTTTGAAATATCCAATAAATTTCGTTCCACTTCATGATTGTGTCCCACTTGTTGTTGATTCTTCACAAAAAAGTAAAGTTTTATATCTTTATGTTTGAAGCCTGAAATGTGGCAAAAGGTCGTAAAGTTCAAGGGGGCCGAATACTTTCGCAAGGCACTGTAAATACTCATGGGTTTCTTATTTACGTAACATTTGCTAATGAACTACCTTTCATTAGCTTGCAAGTGTTGACAGAGCCACAATACCGAGCAACAAGTGTAAGATGCAATGCTGTTTGCATCCAGTGAATCAATGTCATCTCTGTTGACTGCAGCACTCTCTCTCTCTCTCTCTCTCTCTCTCCCTTGTTTTTTTAACTAACAAGAAATCATTGGTCTTTCCAGTTGAAACATAGGTTTCATTTCTTCAAAAGACATTTGCTGCAGTGGAAATGTCCCAGTTGTGGCTGCCAGTTGTGCATCCTTCTCATTCTTGAGAAGAATATATATAGCAACACATACTGTTCATTTACATGTCTGTGTACCTGTTGTCCAGCAAAGGTCACTTGAACGTAGGGGTCAATGAAGACAGTCCGGTCAGTGGCCTTTGACATTTTGCCCATTAACCCTGCCTCCATAGTGGGTAGACCTTCGGCCCTGTAGATCCGGATACGGAACCGAGCCCACGGCCGCTCAGCAGGCATACCACGAGGAAGCATTAGGTTTCTGCAAGATAAACACAAAGTCAGATTTACATATTACTGAAGCCCTTACTACCCAAGCTATTCCTTATGTTTTAATGATCCAGCTTGAATTTCTAACTTTCTAATTTGAAACTAGTTAGTAGTTGCAGAGAACTATCAAAGAAATGTACACACAAATTTAATGATTCACATATAGTTGGTGCAGCATAGTCCAGAACAAGAAGTAACAGTAGAGTACTTGGACCACTACCAGCGCTGTGTAGTTATGTTTTTGTAAAATGTTATGTAATCATAGTTATGACCATAACTCGTTTAAAAACTCATGATACTCAGGATTCCTCATTTCTCACTTTTCTATGTCCTCTGATGAGGACGACGGAGGCAGACTGGGCATGCTCATAGCATCTCCCTTCATCAGGACACTGACGGTGGCCTTGATGTATCCCTTGATCCCTGACCTTGTGTCTGCCGGGTCAGTGAGAGGAGCCCATTTCTGGTAGAAACGGTGGTCTGGAGATACACAGAGGTCAGCTGTCAGTAAGTACTGCTGTATTTCAGTCAGAATACTGCAGCGTGGGTAGTACTGGTACCTGGCTGATTGTACACGGTGGCGATGTCAATCTTAAATGTTCCAATGTGGGTCATCAGGAAGGCCAACATCCGCCTGTGCACCACCTGAAAGGACATGACATCACAGGTGTCCAGTGTGACCATGCTCAGGTCTGTTACTATGGTAACAGCAGTAGAAAACAAAAAGAATAAAAAAAACAGTGGTACTGACCTTTATCTCTATGACTTTATCAAAGAGGGTTTGTGGAGTGTCGTAAAACTCAAACAGGAAGTTCTGAAAGAGAAGAGAACGTAAACAGCTGCAGTGTATTTTACTGTACTCGACTGTGTTTGTATGTTCTGAACTTTATTCTACTATACTGTACTATAATGTACTGTATTCTACTGTACTATAGTGTACTGTATTCTACTGTACTCTCATGTATTGTATTATCATACAATATATACTGGATTTTCTACTGCACTGCACTGTATCCTACTGTATACTCTGCTGTACCTCGTTATAGAAGGGGCAGTTGGTAGATTTCTGTGTCGCTGTGTGTTTTTTCTGATTCCCCACTCTGAGGAAAACTGCAGGGTTGATGTTGACTCCAACCAGTTTCTGAGCCTCCAGGATGTTTACATTCACCTATGCACACAAACACACAGATGCACAAACATGCACACATACCACAGTTAGGTTCACTCTGTCCTCTGTTCAGACTTGGGACTTTCTGATCACTGCATGATCCATCTCATTCTGACCTATAGGTAGAACCTAAAGCTGCAAAGCCTATGGCTAAAAAAATAAAGACCAAGAAGGCAAAGTCAGCGTTACAGGCCTGCTTTGACTGCACAGACTAGAGGGTTATTGAAGCTGCATCCACAGACCTGGATGAACCCACTGATACTGTGACATCATACATCAGCTTTTGTAAGGACATGTGTGTGCTCATACAACAACAGTAAGCCCTGGTTCACAGCAAAGCTCTAGCAGCTTCATCATGACAAAGTGGAGGCCTACAGAAGTGGGGACAGGATCCTGTACAGGCAGGCCAGGAACACACTGACAAGGGAGATCAGAGTAGCAAAGAGAAGTTACTCCAAAAAGCTGGAAAACCAGTTTTCAGCCAATGACCCTGCAACTGTGTGGAGAAGCCTACAGAACATAACTGACTGTTCTCTGTTCATCTATCACTGTCTGGTTTGGTTCAGCAACCAAACAGGACAGAAACAGACTCCAGCGAACAGTCAGGACTACACAAAGAATCATCAGTGCCAGCCTGCCCTTCATGGAGGACCTGTACATAACACGGGTCAAGAGGAGGGCAGAGAAGATTTCTGCAAACCCCTCACACCCTGGACACAAACTGTTTATACTCCTCACCTCTGGACACTCTAGGCCAAAACTACATGACACGAGGACAGTTTCTTCCCCCTGTACCATTACTCTGAATAACACTTAATCCATGTCTGTAAAACAGAACAACAGCTCCAGTGCAATAAATTGTAAATGTGACCATTGCACAATAACAATCTGAAAGCTCTTCTGCTACAGTCTGTGGGATGCTGGAACACACTATTGAGCCTTCTTAGTGTCATGGGCCAAAGTTAATGAAACACCAGTTAGTGTGAGGGAGCCCACCTGATGACCCTGTAGACCCTGTAGACTTTAGACATGCCTTCACTCCTACATCCACACAGAACTTGTATTGGTGATGACATAATTGCAAACCAGCCACTGTTCAACCTGAGCAAATACAATGCAGATGCTGTGTCAAACCACATATCTGCTCTTTACTTGGGTGAGGATAGGGTTCAGGGATGCAAGGGTTAGGTAGGTTGGAGCCATCTCTGGTAGGCTAGTGGTTAAGGCGTAGCACTGTGGCCTGGGTTTGAGTCAGGGTTGCGTCAGGAAGGGCATCCAGAGTAAAAAAAACCGTGCCAAATGTCAATATGCAAGTCGTCAGTGTGACGATTTGCTGTGGCGACCCCCAAACGGGAAAAGCTGAAAGTGACTTTCTTTCACTGAGCTTCCGTATGAATGTTCTCCCATTTAATTGTGTATTATTGACTTCAAAAATAGATTGTTTCTCTTTTTCTGCTAATTTCTTTCCTATTTTAAATGCACATATTTTCCTATTTTTCTTGTTGACTTACAAGCACAATGAGAGTTTCTTTACCAGAGAAATATTCCTTGTGTGTTTAAACATAATTGGCAAATAAACATGATTCTGATTCTGATATTGATTCTGAATGTTCTTATGTAAACAAGTCATAAGGATGGATGAACTCACCTGGAAACTCTGGACTTTGGGCAATTCTGCAATAATACTTCTGGCCAGTGGCCTACACCGACTAAACACACACACACGGACACACACACACACACACACATGTTAAAAGCAGATCTGTTTTACTACACAAAGATAAACTGACAAAGCTCAGATAACAGTCAGTCCATCAGGTTAGCAGACCTGAGCAGCGGAGTGAAGGTGATGGTGGAAGTGTCCAGATCCGTCATGTCATCATCACCATCATCCTCATCATCCTCATCCTCATCATCCCCAGTCCGGACCAGGCTCCGCCCCAGACGGCGAGCCTCTTTGTCCAGCCTACCAACACTCTGCGGACCAACACTGGAAAACAGAGTATAAAATAACAAATAGTTTCTCAGAGGTGGCGGCGTGCTGGCACTATTGATGGGTCCCCATCCCTACCATCAACCCACGGTGCCAAATTGCTTTATCATCAAGGGTCAGTACAAAAATGGATTCAGATATATAAAAAAAACATCTTTTAAAAAAGCCATCAATGCCATGTCCTTCTGGTAGAGCTGAAGACAAGGAGTCTGTCAGTTTCCTCCGTTAATGCTAATATTTTGCTTTCTCCTCCATTAAGACGGACGTTAAAGTTGTCCTATATGATGGGGGAAAATCAAACCTCTGTGGAAGGTGGATGAAAGCTCTAGAGAATGCTAGTAAGTTAACCTCATGTATTTACTCAAAGACAGGTGTACCAAAATCTGAGTGCAATTTTTATGTGATATCTAGCAGGTCAGATTATTTGTGTTCCAGGATTATTGTTGATCCAGGAAAAAAGGATCAGCAGCAATACTGAGTTTTCACCATGCATGTATTATGAGAACATATTTCAAAATGGCACCTATTCTCCCAATAAAAGTTGTGCATATGACAAGAAGAAATCTTCTTCAGGGTTTGTTTCTACAGTGTGGTGCCCACTGCACAAGCACGTTAGTGTTTCCCACGCTCCCTGCACTCACACTCGAAAATAAAGTCCCTTTTCCAGACTCTGGGAAAGTTTTACAAATATAAAACCTCCACTGGTTAAAAAATTCTTAAAACAAAGAGCAACAATTGATCTGGTTTGCAGTTTGAAGTGTCCTGTCAACAGTGCAGTACTATGAGTGACCACAGGGAAAATTTGGCTGAATGGCTGAGTGGTGGTGCCACATCCAGTTTTCTAATAATAGATTCATGGTTTTCACACTACAGTCTGTCTGCTACTCAGACATGTCCAATGTTTTGGCTGATATTATCCTTAACAAATTAGTATGGGTCTAGCTAAGAGAATGAACATGTGAGTAGTGTGAATTCTCACCTCTCAGAGTCATCAAATCCCTCATTCTTGAAGGCCAGTTCAAATCTGAAGTTAAAGAAAGAAAGAGAAAGAAAATAAGAGAGGGGCAAAATCTGTTCAGCCTGGCCAGAACTCCCTCTGCTGCTGTGGAAGTTTGCACCGTTTGTTGTTTGTTTGCTGGAAGGTTGATTTTCTTTTTTCTCTTTTGTCAGAGAGATTCATCTGTGTTATGATAGTAATGGTAGAACACCATCCTGCAATTTCCCCTGGCTTCCTGTATTTATGCAAAGCTAGTCTAAATATGTCCTAGCACTGGACATGTTTAGACTGTGTTGCTTTGTGAGGACATCCGTACTGGAGTTATAGTGATGGTCTCATCTAACTGGAGAAGCCAGAAAACTTAAATACATGTTGGAGTATTTCTTTAACACTGTTAGAAATGCAAATGAGACCTAAGAGGTTTTGTTTTTCCTCAGCTACACAGTGTGGTTTAGTGCAAAAAAAAAAGTGGTGATATGTTCTTACTCATCTTTGTCTTCAACCTCCAGGAAGTCATCCCCCTCCCAGCGTCCTGCTGTCCCCTCAACAGGGTTATACTGAATTTCCAATTCTACATAAATCTACAGAGAAAAAGAGAAGAAACCATTATGATTGAAACCAATAGTGTTCATTATCAGTCTATATCAGGGTGTTTGTGCAAGTGTACTTACATCAGTTGGGGTAAAGTTGGCATCAGTCAGGGGTTCTCGTAGCACTAGTCTCCCTGTGGTAACAACATGCTGGAGACTGACAACCAACCTCCCGAGCAGTCTACACACACACACGCATGCATTTTAAGTATGGCCGATATTATTAAAATGTGTCTATACAGTATATGTATATATGTATTATGTGTGTCTTTCTATGGTTGTGTGGAGATATTTTTATTTGAAATCATCGTTGTGAAGATGGAGACTCTCAGTGGACTGCTACAGTGTGGAAGAGGATGGTTCACTTGTCTCGACAAAGGCATAATTCTAGCACCAAAGTTTCTAAAAGGGTAAAATAATCTAATATGTAGTTAACACTAGTCTTGGATTACAGTATTAGGTTATAGATCAGAATCGACTCAGTGGGATGTGTCTTGTAGTTATTATTAAATTATAGTTTCATTTGATAATTAAAGGATTATTCATGTTATAAAAATCAAAAAAAGGAATGGATGCACAAACTAAGGTTACAGCACACAAAGTACTTCTGTTTGTATAGTTCTAAAGAATGATGTTTTGTATAATCTGACAAAAATTAGTGGTTCACAATCCCACGTTACTATCAAGACTAAGAGTCAAACATAAAAATCAATAACCATCATGAAAATCTGAGACTAAAATGTCAAACTAAAGTTCAATAATGTCAAACTAAAGTTCAATAACAGTGTTGCTCTCCTTTTCTCATCACTGGACTATGCTAACAGTAGCTGACTACCACGCTGGCTGCACTGATCATGTGACCAACCCCGTGCACAAACAGAAATCCTTTGACAGTCTCCCTTGTGGAGACATTTTGTCAAGTCTTCCCAGCTCTAAAGAGCTGTTTGAAGGTTAAGATTTGGTTTAGGTTAGGGGTAGGGTTGGGTTTAGACATTTAGTTGTGATGGTTAAGGTTCAGGTAAGAGGCTGGGGAATGCATTGTCAGTGACGAGCTATAGAAAAAAAAAACACTGAGTGTGTGTTTTACCTGTTAGAGAAGACTTTGCTGCAGTTGTAAACATTGATGATCAATATTTCATCGCTGATCTGTTTACCATAGTGAGGCCAACGGAAAAGCTGCACACACACACACACACACACAAAAACACAGGCTAATTGTAACAACAATTCATTTATGTTGTCATGTGAAAGGATAACAAGAAAAACTACAAAGGGGTTTTTAGCATCCATGTTCATAGGTTTTAACTTTTCCTCACGGACTTCTTCAGCAAACAGGGATGGCTCAAGTGTCATTGCATGACCTTTGTGCAGAGGTCACATGATAACAGGTGGCGATATATGCCTCTATCCAAAGATAGGGTGTCACTCAAGTCTCTTACATGGGTCATTGTTTCCCTCACTCACATCTTTTCTTTGCCTCTGAGTCCTGCCCACGTAAGATGCAAGAAAAAAAAATGCAATAAAAACGTTCAAGGAGAGAGGATACGAGATGTCCTTTCCTCCTGTATCTTTCATCTGAAGCAGCCAATCACCAAATTGCTGATAAAGGCACCTGGCAGCTCATAAAAAACATCCACAAAGGATGATTTCATGCATCCTCACTCATGGCTCCTCCAGCAGCTTCCTCACTCCTCAGTCCTCAGAGCTGGTATAAAAGACTTGGAATGCCCTCGATACTCATTTAACCTGAACAACTTCTGGGTCAAGTGAGGACTGAGGAACGATCATATACTATAGGAGACTTTAGAAACTCTGATGGTCTCTGTTGGCAGATCCTACTCGATCTTTCTTCAGTTGAAAAATTTAAGGGGGTCTGAATACTTTCCGTACCCACTGTAGATAATGTGATGAAGATGACGTGATGTAAATACACACACCCTGGAAGTAATTTGGTGTGTCAGTGGGTGTTACATGCACATGACCAATGAGGGTTAGACATGCGCACATATACACCTGGTCCCACCTGAAGAACAAACACAGCCTGACTCGGTAGCTGCACAAAGAAATGTAACTTGGACACTCAGAACTCACCGACACACAGAAAGATGGCTGTAATCACATCATCTGAGTGTTTATGTCGAACAAAAAGGTGCTCACATAAAGAAGTGGGTGGAGGCTAATTATATATAAGATGTTCCCCCTTTGTAAAATTACATAAGGAAGTTTGTTTTCAACTCAGAACAACAAAGTCTCACAATCTTTGAACTACAGTGCCATGTTCTCTTGGTCATCAGGTAGAAATGTTTCTTGTTTAACAAGTTAGAAGTTATCTTGTAAAATCATATTGACAGTTGTGAAAAGACAATTTAGAAAAAAAATCTGCCACTGCATAACCTTAGCCAATATTGTGTTCACTCCAAATGTCTACACAGGGATGGCCAATGTCAATTAAGTATCTGACCAAATGAAAATTCAACCAGATGATTCTGCTAGAAAAGTCAGGTGATCTTCAAACGTTATTATAGTTCATCCTCAGTGAATTGTAAACATCTATACATGTCATGGTAATCCATCGTACTTGCTGAGATATTAACTCAAAATCAAAACCCTCAACCTAATGGTAGTGTTAAATGAACCAAAGTCAATAGGAGTCATCCTCTGGGAACCATGAATGCTCGAGTCAAATTTCATGGCAATCCAACCAATAGTTGTTGAACTATTTCAGTCTGGACCACAGTTGTGGACCAACTGACTGACACTGCCACCCATAGAGCCACATGCTAATGAGGCAAACCTTTGGGTAAACATTGTTAACTTAAGAACATGCAGCATAATAAAGTACAATCACGTCAGCTGTAGGTGTATGTGTGTTGAAGGAGCGGTTGTGTGCTGTAGGAGTGGTGCAGTGTCATCATAACCCCACTAAAACAGTTTCAGTGGTGCACACAGGACAAATAGCCTACGAGGAAGGTAACATGTTCTAAAATCTCAGCAGGTCGTCATCCTCACAAATGCCTTCACCTGAGCTGACCTGCCGAAGTTCAGACCGACACCAGAAGAAACTCACTGATCTCCTCAGAATGTTTTGACTTTATATACTGTATATAGAGCGAGCGAAGTTGGTGGTTTTCCCATTCACTGCAGTACAGTCAGAGTTTTCTCACAGCAGCACCCAGTGGATATTGCAGCAGAATGCACATCAGCTCAGACTGGTTATAAATTACAACACCACTGATTGGTCTAAATGTGTCCACAATGGACAGACAAATTAACTCTACTGACCTCGTTGAAGATGGCCAAGTTCTCACACTGCAGGACTTTGGTCTTATGGGTGAAACCTGGAGGACAGACAGACAGATTGGTAACCATAGAAACAGTACTGATGCTTCAGACTGTTAGCAGTTAAATTAATCTAAACTAAACATAACCACAAACACCTGATAAAGGTGCAATATATGTCCATAAGTATGTGGACACTCAGTACAATGTAAAAGTACAAGATATATGGGGACTGGTACCTGAATAACCATCCTTGTCCCACATCATATTGATCATATACTGTGCAAACGTTTTAGGCACTTAAGATGTTTAGATTTTTATCCACCTCACAATACAGGGAGGCTGATGATTGGTTCCAAATTTATCCTACATTCTGACAAGGAGCCCAAACATCCAGCCAGAGTCATAAAGAACAAGGACTCCTGCAGAAGATGGTCTGGCCCCGACAGAGCCCTGATGTCAACATCACTGAGTCAGTCTGGCATCACATGAAGAGACAGGCGACACTGAGTCAGCCTGAATCCTCAGAAACACTGTGGCAGCTTCTTGAAGATGCTGGGAACAACTGACTTGCCAGGTACCCGAAAACACTGCATGCAGGTGCGCTGAGGAGAACTGGTGCTGGTTTAATGGCAAAGGGTGGTCACAGCAAGTACTGACTGATTTAGGCTTTGTTTACTGTACTTACTATGAAGATATTGGATAAATTTCGATAACTATTTATGGCATTATTTTTGAAAGCATCCTTGCTTTACTTTAAGCACTGAATAGAGCACTGTACACAACACAGCATACACCAAGTAAAAGCACGATCAACCACAGGCTGTAATAACAGCCTGTGCTCTTCTGGTTTCAGATTCTCCACCAGACTTTAGAACCCGGCTGCAGGATTTGTTCTCATCCAGCCACAACATCAGTGAGGTTCACTGCTGATGTAGGGCGATACGGTCTCACTAACTAGCCAAAGGTGTTGGGTGGAGTTGAGGCCAGGGCTCTGCGCACACAAAAACATTTTTTATCAACCTGACTTTGACAAAACATTTGAAGACACCATCTTTGACGCTAAAAAGTCAAAATGGGCATTTTTTTTCTAGTGTCTATGAATAAAGAGATAAATCAAATAATCAAGAAAATAATTTGTAGATTAATCAGTGACCCCTGCCTTTTTTTTTAATTTCCACTCATTTATTCAGGATATTTTTTCTTTGTCCCACATCTGTAGATACTAATGAATACTTTTGCATTTAAGTTACTTTGTCAATACATGACTTTTACTTTCAATGGATTTTTAGTGTTGTATTAATACTTTTACTTTCTATTTTCATATATTTATTTATTTATACATGCTGCCCCAGATAAAAGGTAAGGTGCAAGTGAAAAAAATATTTAAAACAGAGCAATATATACTCAGACATAAACCCCTGAAGCCAACAACAACCAACAAATGACACTTACGTAAAGGATCTGATTAATTTGTTACCTGTTGCAAGCAACTGTTGACACAAGGCAGGAAGCTCACTATTATCTGTAACGTCATTGTATGCTGTAGCGCTAAGAGTTCCTTAATTGTACTGACTCAACAGGCCAGTGTGAAAGCGAATAAAAGTATAAGGACAGGACATATAATGTAGGATAAGACATTATATCAGAGCAGAGGCCACAGACACACACACACAGGTTAGTGCGTGTTACTGACCTCTGAAGTTGAGTTCCACCTTTCTGTCATATCGTCCCGGCAGGTTGGAGATCCTCCTCAGGTTCACACTGATGGACATGATGATCCGTTACCTGGTAGCTGTTTGTGCACCTGTCCCTCTACATCATGTCTCTCTAAAGTCCTGTCTTCTCACTTCAGCAGCTGGAGACTAACTGCAGGGCGATGGGAGGTACAGGTGTATACGTGCGTGTATAACTGTACATAGAAGTATAGTGAGTACAGTGTGTGTGTGCATGTTAGGGCAGGTCCTTTTGAATGTTTGAAAAAGCAAATAGAGTTGCTCAACTAGTTTCCTTCTTAGAAGACGCGCACACAGTCCTCATCCCCTTCACTTCAGTGAAACAATGTAAAAGTACTCAGCCATTAACAGTTCTGCATTGAAAACCAAAAGCTTACTGAAGTTATTTGTGTTCACTGATGTTTCTCTGTTTAAAAATTTAAATGATGAAATCAACAACCAGGAAATACAGATACACTTAACTAAAAATTATTAAGTCAGATTTGGTTTAGTAAATTTCAGATTAATGCATCCCAGTTTTTAAAAATGTCTTTCATATTTTAAATTAGTTTTACAGAAGCTGTTTGTCAGTTGACAGAATATATATTGTTAACTACACTGATGATCATTGTTTCAATAAAAAAAACAAACTATACTGATGTCTTTACCATTACTTGGCTTCTGGTACATTTAAATTTCTCAAAGCAGTAATTTGGTATTTATGTACATTTTGCAACTTGCATATTTCAGTATCCACCATTTGTCTCCCTTTATGGATTTGTTCATAATTGGAGCAGCATCCTCCTCCTCATCCACCTGAGCTGCTGTATTTCTGTTGCTGCAGGCTGGTGTGTGTGTGTGTGTGTGTGTGTGTGTATGTATATGTATGTATGTATGTATGTGTGCGCGCACATGTTGACCCGCGACCCAGTCCCGGATAAGCAGAAGAAAATGGATGGATGGATAGATACTGATAATCGATTGTGTTTTCATGTAAAAATACCAAACATTTGTTGTCCCAGCTTCTCAAATATTCTAAAACAAGTTTGTAATTATTTTATTAATTACAATTACGAAGCTGGTCAGATAAGAATTGCAGCGATAATGACCGAGGCTAATGTCAGTCAAGTATTGTTATTGTCATTTTGGACTAATTATAATGTGAATTTCACAGTATTTGATGAATTTTTACAATCCAATCAATCAGTCAAGATAATAATTGGTTAGATTAAACCACAATCAAAATTGTTGGAGCCTGTTTCACTCACATGGCTGCATTAAACTCCCAGGAGCCTTTACTGATCCCCGCTGTATGTGTGCTGAGATTCTTCTTCAGTGGTGAAAATTTGACAAATCCAGTTTTGCTTTTACACGAGAAAAGGATTTGACACACTGATGAGTTGGAACACTACTCACCAAGTTCATAACTGGGATCTATTGAAATGAGGACTGTCTGGTCAAAGACACAAGCAGTCAGATGATGACTGGACAATAAAACTTATGGCAAAACCATGAAGAAAAAACAATACAAATTGGAATAATGCAGATCTATCCTGTAAACTACAGCAGCTCTCTCCACTAAAACACAAAAACATTTTTTCTTTCCCCAAGATCTTTTTATTAGTCTATTATAACAGGCTGTGCTCATACATAGTGATATTACTGGTTTAGTTATACTGAGTAGATGTCAGCTACTGGTCACATGATACTGTAAATCAATCCATTTAACAGAGTGCAGAAGAACAGGTTGAGACAGATGGCAGCGCTATGGAGCAAAGCACATCCTACTGCAGTTCTTCACCAAGATCAGCCGTCTTCTTTTTATCATTTCACGATACATTTTTGCCCCTGTGATGGTTTGACGGACAAATGTGTCCAAAATTCCCCCTTTACATCATCATGTGACCACGCAGCTGCCATTACATGGACAATACAGAATGTTTGATAAACTTAGATCAAATTTCCACCATGATTTTCTAAGAACATTCTCTTTAAAGTCGGCTTAAAACAAACAAAAAATAATAATCTAAAATGTGAAGCTGCTTTAAACCACATGTTAAGTTTCTCTTGAACTAGGAAACTTACATAAAACAAGTTCTTGGCAACAAAGAAGAAAAACATCATGATAAACACTCAGAATTTGCTCCTTTCTGGCACCAAAACAGCACATACACAGTAAAGTCTGAACTCATGCTCCTCTTAATTAGCTTTTCCCAGAGTTTTGAAGTGCGTCTCTTTGTCTTCAGATTCACCTGCTGATGAATATTTGATCGGTCAAACTCTGGAGTCCGTGATCAAACTAATTCTCCAGCCTCGGAAATCTGTCACTAAAAAAAAAACAAAAAACCTTTTTCTGTAGATCAATGTGTGTAAGTTTTGCAATTTTACATGAATGTGCTTTCAAACTTGGTCCAAAAACAGCCAAGCACAGTCTGACACAGCAGACACCGTTGGCACTACAGAGGCAGACAAACTGCTGGAAACATAAAACACTACTTTAAAGACATGCAAACGATATGTTTAAGAAGATGCTGTGGCGAGTGCAAGGACAGTGAGAGAGGTTAATGTCAGCTACATGTCTAATAAGCCCTTGTTTAATACACACCTTTATGGAGTGCCATTGTCAATCCCTGAGCCATACTACTTCTGCAGCTCATCTTTACAATCCTACCCATGCTACGTTCTGTCCTCTCCTGCTTCTGGCCACACCACACCAGTTAATGTTGCCGGGTGAACTTTGGTCTGACCGCAGCGTTACACAGGCTGTTCCCAAATGTGAAGAATGAACTTCTTTTCTCAAGGTAAAACAAATCTCAGTGCTTTCAACATTAAACAATACAAATATCCAACATTAACAACAACAACAACAAAAAAAGCCCCAAACAGTTCCTAATAACTGGACAAAAACATGAAAGTTACTTTTTATCCTATCTGAAACGTTTCCTGTTAATGCTGTCATGTCAACATTCAGAGCACAAGGAACTTAAATGGTTTAAAGGATACAAACTTAATTACAAGTGTGTCTTCCTTGTGGCTTTGGGGTTAAAACGCTGAACACAAACTGGTCAAGCTTCTTTGTATGTTCATTATTCTATTCACATCTCGATTATCTGTAATAAGGCACAAAACAAACTCATTTTAAGTAACTTTTAGTGCTTACAGATGAAGCGTGGCAGCAGTGTATTTAAACAACATTAACGGCAGCTTTGCTGCAGTGAAGTTATGACACATTTTAAGATTTGTTTGTGTGTTTAGGCCATTCCAGTATCCCAGGTGGGACGGGCTACTGAAATCAGGAGATAGTCTTTGGCACATAAACCGAACAGATGCGTGATGCTGCGTTCGGGTCATCGTGGTTAGGACTCCCAATTGCTCATATCAGTGGACAGCTGAAAATGTCAACCAGCACCGTCCTTAATTACAAGTGTTCAAACTCCGTGTGGAGTAAATTTCACCTGCTGGGCTGCACCGTCAACCAGCGTACTGGAGCAGCTAACACAGTAACTGTGTATTTATGTAGGAGCTGAGACGCTGGAGGGAAAATCAAAGAAAGAACTGGAATTCCTGGTGAGTACAGAGAATAATCTCTTTTCTTTGCCCTTTTGTCTCTGAATGTCAATAAGAGATTCATAAAACACAAAAGATTTAGTCCCAGTTTAAAACTAAGGATCAAATCCTCACATTTGAAAATCTAAATATGTGATTATCAAAATGTGCTGATACAAGTTTTTGCAGTTCTAATCTACTGTCATGTGAGTAAAACAGCTCATAATCAAAATGGGTATTCCCGTTTGTTTACTTTTCAGAGAATAAACTATTTAACGACACCTAGGACAATGTCTCACTTGGATGCCGACAGTGGTCACGGTAACTTCCACACAAAGCGAACACAGCCTGCAGTGACGTCGCTGTGCTGCTCAGATGGCCATGTTGGCTCCCAGCGCATGTTTAAATGCACCTTTAACGGTGTGATAATGATATGTTTACTGTATGTCACACTGTGCAGGATGGTTAAGATAACATCCTGGTTCATAATCTGTGTCAGACGGATATCAATCTGTGTATTGTTACACTTCTAATCAAACAGAAAAACAGCAGCAGAAAGCAGAGACACGTCATGAACAATCAGCACGATTTGGCCGTCACGATGACACGTCTGGGGATTGAAAAGCCACAACAGAGGAGGGCAAACTCAGCCGTGGCTACTAGGGAAAAGTTGGCCGGTGTATTCTGAAACATTTCATGTTGTTGGACTTGCAGATGTGGGTCACAGCAGCAGCCACAATGAAAACTTGATTCAAACTTTGACACTCTCTAAATTTTGCCGCACACTGTTTTTTTCTGCTAAATCCACAAAGCCTCACAGGGCAATGTGGGACTGCCCATTGGCACCAACAACCAAAAACCTTTTCCATGTTTCAGTCAACCACATTTGCACAGTGTAAAGGGGCTTTAAGTCTAAGGGGCGTTTCTGTCAGGGAGTTTATTTAACAAGGCACTTGACAGACACGTCATCTACATGTCAACATTGACTAACTAATGTAGTATAATCAGAACGACATGACTTGGCTGGCGATGTCCATTTTTGAATTTAATCCAAGCTGTGAACGGAGATGACCCGTCTGCAGATGGATACTACAGCGCTGTCAGCCAAACCTTCATGAAGTTTAACTATAATCATCAAGTCAGCTGATAAGAGATTACCTGTGCACTATGCTGACATCATGTACTGGATGTTGCAGGTAATGAGATTTAGAGTTGTGACATTTCAGAAAACACAGGTAGATGGTAGAAAGTGCTGCACTGGGAACCAAGATGGCGTCGCTGAGTCGAGACAGAAGAGTCTAAAGCAGCGTCACACCGACTACATTAAGGTCTACAGTAAGGCTATAGTAGTAAAGCTATGTTAAATAGTACGTAAGTCATTCATAACAACACTTTCTAGCAATATGTGTATAAGCAAAGTGCCAAGTATTGATACCTGATTAATAAAGCTAATCAGAGCCATGCGCACACACAGAGCTGGAGCAGGTTGTGTAGCTGCACCATGATAACATGAAATAACTGGTCATGGTGACACGCTTGTAGCAGCAGCTCTTCAGATGTCCACTAGATGATACTGTAATAAAACTCTGTCTGTGATGAACCTGTATTGAAGTGAATAGGAAAACAATACAGATGAACATTTACCTTCTTCTGTTACTATAAAGGCAACAGAACGGGGACACAAACTTATTCTGTGTGTATGGCTCTGTGATTAGTAAAGGCATGTTAGTAAACAGGAGATCTGCATAGTTAGAGTAGAAGCAAGCTACATAATCAATATAATCAATACCACTGGCTTAAGGCTGAATGTAGCAGTGAATGCTGCAGTGTGACACATCAGGTTGGTCTATGAAGGGGGGTGGTCTGTACCAGGAATGAGATCAGTGCGGGTCATCAGCTTTTAAGGATGGGTCTGGGGAGGGCAGGTGAATGGGTTTAGGGTTTGGGGGCAGCCTTAGGTGGATCAATGCCTCTCATCCTGAAATAAGAGACCAGCTGGTTGGGGACCTCAGCGAGGACAGCCTGACCCAGAGCCGCCTTGGAAGCCTGAGGAGAGAGACCGAGATGTCATGTTAAAGAGTTTATCTGGTGGCCTTAAAGAATAAGTCTGGGCGGGTGGCAGAAGCCTTATGGTTAAAGGGTACACCACATAACTGCAACATCCAGAGATCGACTGCCAGCCTAATCATGCATACATGTGAGGATGACAAAGGTGGTGCCCATAATTATTCCTCCTATTCGTTTTGGCCATGAAGAATTCCCATCCTAACATGACTCCGGTGGAAGCCATGGGGGCAAAATTCAGTCCTTGCACTCTGGTGCTGCAGAAACCAACTTAACACTGGCATTACCAACTGGTCTGGGAACTGTTTAGCCAGAGAGTGCTGTGCTATCTGATCCACACACCCCACTCTACAAGCCTTGGAGGGTGCAAACCTAGAGAAAGTAAAATGATGAAGAATCCTAAGTTCACTTACAACTTTACATTCTTTTTTGCTATGTGGAAATAACTGGTAAATGACCACAAATGATGAAGATTCAAGTAACGCTTTCTTAAAAGAAGCACTGTGAAGGTGATAGTAGTGTGCATATGCACTCAGTTGGCAGTTTATTAGGTACACAAGATTTAGTGCAGGACTGTTGGATTAGACTGCACTGGGTTTTAGCTACTGTAGTTGTATCTAGTCAAGTGCCAACCCAGTGTACTTTTCACTTTTTTGTGACGTACTGTATCACACCTGCAGATTTCTGGATGTGAATGTGCATCTTGATTTCACAGGACTGATATCTGATTATTTTGTGCCCAGCTAGAGGCAGCAAATAAGAAAAGCTGGATGGCATCAGTGCCAGAGCAGATGTTTTAACAACTACCAACCAGATCTTTAGTGAAATCTGGTCTCACAGTTCCTGAACCTTCCATTTGTCTTCTAGTTCAGCACAGCGGCTATGGACAGCACATTACTGAGTCTACACTTTCAGTTGTTATCTATAAACACACACACAGCCTTACATCTTTGAACTTTTTGTATGGGACAAACTGGACGATGTCTCTGGCCACGGGCTGCCCTGTTGTCGACTTCAGCTTGCCATCGTCTCCATCCAGAAGCTCCATGGCCTTAAAGTCCGCTGGCCCCACCCCCACAATAATGATTGAGAGAGGCAGCTGCGATGCCCGAACAATGGCGTCCCGGGTCTGGTCGAAGTCAGTGATCTCACCGTCAGTGAGGATGAGGAGGATGAAATACTGCTGCAGAAACACAGATATAGCTCAAACAAAGTCTGAGCGTGTGTTTGTAGTTAATTATTTAGTGTGTTTGTGTGCATGCCCTCACAGAGGCAGTGTTGGTCTGTGCGGAATTGGAGGCGATAGAAGCAACATGGTTGATGATGGGGGAGAAGTTTGTGGGTCCAGAGAGTCGAAGCTGAGGCAAAACCATCCTATAGGCTTCAACTATCCCCTGAATACCTGGAAGAGACAGAGGGAAGCAGTGTATAGATTTATATTTAATGCACAGTTGAAATGATACAGGATATCTGACTATGATCAATTGTTAGGAACCGAAAGCCTTGTATTTTGTAAAAATTCTCTACAATCTGCTTCAGTTTCATGAGAAAAATAGAAAAACTGGATTGTTTATGAGTCTGTTTGTGCTTCTGCTGCGTGTTCCCATAGCGAGACGGTCGTATGAAATAGACACCTCCAAACTTCATTAACGCTACAACACAGCTGTCATAAATAAACTCCAATGTTAGCTTGCTGTTATTACAATGATTAAATCCATTTTCAGCTGCAGTCATTGGAGAACAATCTGCAAAAGAAAAAGATTTGTGGAGCAGGCCTTTGTTTCTTCCTCCCCATTAATTCTCTCATAACTTGTCAGATTTATCTTGCAAACTTTTACCAAAGATTTTGAATAAAAGGAAGTTTACTGAGTGAGAGTGTGTGTGTGTGTGTGTACCTTGGCAGAAGGGGTTAGTGGGGTTGAAGTTGATGGCGAACTCATGGTGAGCAGCCTGTAGAATCAAACATAAGGAATTCAAGAAACCTGATTGGCTCCTCAGAAAACTAGTGTGGGCATTTCAACTTTCACATTATTCAGTTCATCCAAATGACCAAATTATAAAATCATTTAAAACCTCAGAGTGTCACACTAGAGAGACCAACAATAGTCTGTAGCAAAGAGTGTTGCAGTTGGTTGGTTGGTTGGTTAGAAAGCTGACCTGGTAATCTGGAGGCAGTTTGGCCCCAAAACCGAATGCTGGGAAGAGTTTATCACTGAAATAGAAAACACAAACCAACTGATGTCACAGCACAAAATCAGATTAGTGTGGAGAGTATAAGGTGCAGAATACAGAGCATTGGATATAAGGCGCATGGTTCAGGGAGTAGGTTGCAGGGTTTAGGTATTAGGGTGTAGAGATTGGTTGTAGGAACTAATGTCTAGGTTGTACAATTCAAAGTCTTGGTGTAGAGCTTGTGTTTGTATGGTTTACAGTTTGGCGTATAGGATGTGGCATGTGGTCTATACAAAGAGTTAAAGAAGAATTTAGGATACAGAGATCAGGGTAGAGTTTAGGGTGTGAGGAGTAAAGTTACAGCTGTGGGGTTAAGTGTGCAGACTATCAGGTTTGGGGTGTAGGAACAACAGTTACAAGGTGTGGGGTTTAGGGTTAAGGGTGTAGGCCATGTGTCAGCATATCTCACGGTTTGGTGTAAATAGCTTTTTAGGTGTAGGTTGCGTGCACACATGCACTCACGTGTCATAGTCCTGGACCACTTGACCCACAGACCACAGAGCAGACAGGTATTCGTTCAGCCCGTCTGGACTCAAGTAGTGGAGGGACTGGGGTGAGCGAGGATCACCGTTAGAGCCGGTGAAGTCGATCCCCACCTACAGTGTTCACACAACAATCATTCATAAATCTACAGGTTTTCATTCATTATTCAAATCCAATGTCTATATCTTAACTTAGTTAGCCAGCATATAACTTGTGTTAACAGTACAATTAACAGGTTATAATAAAAAAAGTCTGTTAGGATCAACTATCTCTATCAAAAGATGATAACATTTTGCAATCTCTCAAAATATTTGAATCCTGTATACTTGAACATTACCATTTCAAATAAAGTACTTAAAATGTTGACTTACAGTGAAGCTGATCTGGCAGCCGCCCATCACATAGTCTAGGAAGGTGTACTGAGTCTCCAGCTGTGCACACGCAGACAGACACAGTGTAAATGTAAATGACGGATGTCGTGTGTACTGCACAATACACAAGAAATGAAATTACACAAGTCAGTAGAAAATCGATTTCAAGTGTTACCATTCATGGTACCTGCTGACTGTTCCCCCCACTGACAGACAGATGCATTTACAACATCTGGCTAAAACGTGTCTTAAACAGATTATTCTCTGACGTGTCTTGGTTGCATTTACATTTGATTCTTTGAGATCAGAGACCTATCCAATCAGCCTGAAAACACAAAAGTGGTCAAGTGTAGAGGTGGTCTAAACACAAATCCTCAATAAAAGATGGTCTTTGGTTTCTCTAAATGAAGAGTAATCTCCACAAAAAGATGTTCAAACCACACAAAACCTCTTGTGAAATAGTTAGAATCCAGGGGTTATGGGTATTTGCTGTTGTTGGGCCTAAACTGTGGAACAGTTGGCTTCTCACTGATCTGCCTCTCATTAAAATTCATCTAATGTCCAAACACTTGCCTTTGGCCCTAATAGTTATGTTTGTTTGTTTTTATTTGTTGTCTGTGCATTTCTGTTTTAATTCTACACTACAGATATTCTACACTTTATTTATATCCTTTAAATTTTTATTTCACTGTAATCATCAAATAATTTCATAAAATTACCTAATCTCTGTAAAGTACTTTGTTCAGAATTTGTTTTAAATGTGCTCTTTTTGCAACTTAAGAGGTTCTTTTGCTGTTTTTAATTTCACGTTTTACAAAGCAGTGACTCCCAGCAGGGTGTTCTGGGTAATGTTGTCTCCACCTTGCAGCTCTTCACAGAGACAACACCAGAGTTCTTGTAGCTCTTCTTCTTCTTCTGTTTGTCAGGGTGGATGCAGTCAAATGCCACCTGAAGTACAACAAATAACACAGTTCAATGACCTCTAACCTCGAGGCAGCCAATAGAAAGAAGTCAAATGTTTTATTGTCAGTAAACTCACAGGAGAACCTTGCCCAGCTTTCAAAAGATCAGAGACTTTAGTGGTGAAAGAGCCGATCAAATCATGAGTCCCGTCACTGTCATAATCAGAACAATCCACCTGCAGGAAGAGGAGGAGATTTGATGAATCTGATTGGTTGTTATGACTGAAGGCGGATTCTCACTGGTCGTTTTGAATCGAGGTGGATTCTGATTGGTTGAACCTTCAGCGGTCTGTCGAGATTGCTGGAGCAGAATGTCTGCAGAGGAACGGAGAACTTCTTCCAGGTGGGATTCAGATTGTTCTTCACCACCTACAAACACACAGACCACCATCATCATCACCATTGTCTCTATCACAATGACATTATCTTCTGTGTGTGTGCTCTTGTATGCCTCTTTGTGAGGACTGATTAGAGTTATGGACTTTGAAAGGGAAGATATTTTGTCTGGCCCTCACTTCCTCATTTCACTGTCACTGGGATTATTTCAGAGCATCTGCTCATCAGCACATTTATCATGTAATTTAGAGTTTCTTTCCAGACATGTTTTGTGCCTAACAAATATTAATATACGTTTGCAACTCAGTTGAATGAGATAACATGTTTTGTGTCTATACTTGAATATGCCAACTTTTTTTGAACTCAGGTGCGATAAACCAGTGTTTTGACAGGGGGGCAAACACTTGTTCACACAGGGCTATATAGTTTTGGATTTTGTTTTCCCTTAATAATAAAAACCTTCATTTAAAAACTGCATGATGTGTTTACTTGTGTTATCTTTGACTAATATATAAATTTGTTTGACGATCTGAAACATTACAGTGTGACAAACATGCAAAAAGATAAGAAATCAGTAAGGGGCAAACACTTTTTCACACCACTGTACTTCAGCTCTATTGTGTCATCAGCAGCATAGTTTAGGGCTTATTTCATGCAGAAAACCCATAAAATAATGAAAAAAGGGACCCTGAGAAAAGAAAATAGTACTAAAAGTAAGAGGAATGAGTATGCTTGTGTGTGTACCTCTGTTCTGTAGACCAGCTGCCACTTTCCATCATCTCCTTGTTTAA
Organism: Monopterus albus; assembly: GCF_001952655.1. Taxonomy (NCBI): domain Eukaryota; kingdom Metazoa; phylum Chordata; class Actinopteri; order Synbranchiformes; family Synbranchidae; genus Monopterus; species Monopterus albus. Next base: position 1,062,040 of record NW_018127990.1, on the reverse strand, counting down.
AAAACTCCAGAAAGGGATCAGACTTCCCAAACGTATCCTGAATAGACAAAAGACAACATGCTGCCATCTCATTCACAGCATTTACATGCACTTAAGTAACTGGGTTACTTAAAAAAAATATACAACACAACTGTATGACCTTTCAGTTTCCTTTAGGAACTCCATTACTGAGCTCGCAATGGCTGATTTTTGACTGAAAAGTGTTGGATGACTGTAAGACAGATGCATTCGGTGCCTCCTTTTTCTAAAAAGCCGCTCTGCGCTCTGCCCAATATCCCCCCGTTCCCGCTCCCTGCTTGCTTGCACTCTGCTCCGCTCACATGCTCTGTTTAGCACACATCTCAGAGAAATCTGTTTAGTGACATGCTGTACGTATACATTTAATTCCACCAGCGATGTAACCTGATTTTTCTGAGTAACCTGCATGTAAATGAACTGATTCTTAAACAATACAGAGAAGGGAAAGACAAATAAGCTGCACGATCTATTCACAAGTAAAAACATGGCCAAGAGAAGATTTACTCATTCTTAAGCATTTCTACAAAATATTTACATCCAGTAACTACAGGAGGAATTGTTGACTGAACCATTTATGTGAATCTAAATAAAACAGACCTCTGAGCTTTTCTCAGCCAGGATCAGTAACTCCCTAAAGTCTCTGCTGGCTGCCTTGCAACAGCTGTGAGCCAACAGTCAAGCACACAACCACCAGATGGATGGTTTCACACTGGCATTTTTATGGATCAAACAAGACATTTCATACCAGAGCCAGACTGGTGGTTTTCCCATTCCCCGTGCCAAGCTCGGGTAACCAGCTGCTAGCTGTTGCTTCATATTTACAGTACAGATATGAGAGTGACATTCATCTTCTAACTCTGCCAGAAAATGCATCTAAAATGAAAAACTTTGGCTTTAAGTTCTAGTGCAACCTGAAATAGTAGATCTCTAGTTATTATTTATCCAGTTATTAGTTACTGAGATCTAAGGTAGGACATTACACACGACTGGAATGGAGTAATGAGGAACTAGTGAAACAGTCTTGAAGAGGAAGATAAGAAAGAAGAAGATGAAGAAATGTCGGAAGCCGAGAAGGAGGAGCAGTCACCTTCTTGTCAAGGCCTTTAGCCTCCATCTCCAGTACAATGGCTCTGTTGTCCTTTACCTCCTCTGCAGTGACCTACGCAATCACAAACGCAGTCTTCATTTGATATTCACATTAATCTGAGTATTGCTTTGATCAGATTCTCCATGGATACAAAGTAATTTGACATTTATCTGAATACAGCAGAAAGTTCGGGCACAACTTCGCTCACTGTCAAGGTGCACAGACAAGGAAAAACCAACCAGAAAACAAAAAGTCCAACATGAAGTCTTCTTCAGGGACCGTTAAGGGTACACAACAAAGAGTCCTATAAATAATACAAATATTTAAAAAAATGTAATAACCAAAAACCAAATCACATACAAGCTGGTCATGTGGTGTCATGACCATGTACCTAACCCACTTATGTGCATGTTCTTTATTGGCTTGATTATTTTTAAGGTTTTCTTTTAAATTTTGTATTATTTATAGGACACTGAGGTGTGCCTTTAACAGACGATGAAGAAGGCTTCATGCCGAGACACGTTGGTCTTATCATTAAAGTTGTTTAAAACACTGCAGGTGTTGCTGGACTTTTTGTTTTCCACATTTATTTTAAGACCAATACGTTGGTGAGAAATTAAAATATAAATATTCAAAAGAACTATTTTTAATTGCCATCAGGGTTCTTTGCAACCTCACACACACACACACACACACACACACACACACAATACATACAGTGATGGTGCCTTTCCCTGCAGGCTTGTTCTTCTTTAGCTGCAAAGGCCTGGTCACAGTTTTACTGGACACTATCTGAAAGTCAAACAGAGGAAAGGTTTTTCTACAGCTAAATCCATGAAAACAGACTCCTGTCCTGCATCAGTACTGTGCAGCAAAAGTGCTTTGGACGAAAGCGCTATATAAATGCAATGCATTTAACAGAGACAGAGCTGCATTTACAGTTTGTCCAGTAGAGGAAATATGAACTTCACTGTGATTCTGAGAAATATCTCTGCCTCTAAAATGTTCATTGTGTGTTTCTGTAAAAACTGACAATGCAATGACAACTCATTATCAGTTTCACTCTTCACTGTTAATACCTGCCTCAAACAATCCAGCCAATGAGGTGAGAGCAGACACATTACAGAGGGTTATAACTTCATATGACCTCCAGAAGAGGAAATCAGATAATTAGTTCAGTCATTTTTAAATTAAAATGCCACATACTCTCGAACTTCAGCTTCTCGTATGTGAGGATTTGTTGCTTTTCTTTGTCATGTGATGATAAACTGAATATCTTTGAGTTACAGACTTTTGTCAGTTAAAACAAAGGGTCATCTTTGACTAATGGTCAGATTAATCAGTCAGGAAAATAATGGCCAGCTACAGAGCTAATCTATCATTAAAGAACCTATAGGAACATTTATCAAAGAAAGTCAAGTGCTATGTTGTAATGTAAAGTTTTCTTTCAACATATTTCTGTGAAACTGACAATGTAAAAGGTGATGAGGCTGAATCAAAAGGTTATGACCGATGTTTACCAGATTTAGAATCGTGATTTCTAAATAAAAATTGGGAATTTTAATAAAAATCTACTGAAAAACTCCTAATGCTATTTCAGCATGGACCAAAGTGACTGACTAATGCAAAGTAAAATTGTCTCAAAGTATTTTTCAGTCACAGGAGAGTTAAACAACAAAAAGCATCCGTTTCTACTGAACCGGATCAATGAGGAAAAAACTGTTAGTTAAACCTGGTCTGGTGTGTACCTGTCCCAGTGTTAGCTCCACCCCTCCCAGGTAGTCATCATCCTTCACATCAACAGTGGCGTTGTCAATGTCGTAGACACCCAGCTTCAGATTCTGAACTGTCTCAAAGTTATAATCCAGTTTGATGCGTTGACTGAAGGACGGACTGGAGGAGTTCTTTATCTGCTCAGTACGACCGAGCTGACAGAAAGACAGAGGGTGTTTTTTTTATTTATCTCACATAAAATCAAAATAAATAATCAAAGCAAATGCTGTGTCTCTTGTAGTGTAACTGCCACGTTACCTCGGCCCATGTGTCTCCTCCAGTATTCTGCAGCAGCACGCACAGAGGGTCTGACTTCGATCCGACATCTTTATCCAGCAGGTTGGCGCAGGAGATGGTCAGCTCCACCTTAGAGACACAGTCCACCATCTGAGGGGGGACAGAGAGAGACCTTCAGCTCAGGATGCAAAAAAAAGACTTAAGTATCACGACACATTTGTAAAGTTGGTCACATTAAAGCCTGAAGTGTAAGATTCATTGGTTTGGAAACTGTTCAAAAGCAGGAATTACCCAGATACAAATTCTCAGTTGTGAGTATTTGTTGCTTTTCTTTGTCTTAAACTGGATGTTTCTGGGTTCTGGGGTGTTCTGTCATTAACAAGCAAAGAAATATTTTCTTTGTTGATCATTCTACCATATATAATTTCATGTACTACTGACTCTTCTCATTTAAATCGTCTCTCAAATCAATGCGTGGTCCATCTCATCTTGATCTACACGCAGAAACATAAAGCTACAAAGCCTGTGGTCAGAACAGTGGAGAGATGGACTAAGCAAGACAAGTCAGAACTACATGGCTGCTTTGAATGCACACACCAGAGGATTTTTGAAGCTGCAGCAACAGAATTAGATGAACTCACTGACACTGTGACATCATACATCAGCTTTTGTGAGGACGTGTGTGCCCACCAAGACATTCTGCACAAACAACAACAATAAGCACTGGTTCACAGTAAAACTGAAGGAACTTCATCATGCCAAAGAAGAGGCCTACAGAAGTGGGGACAGGATCCTGTACAGGAAGGCCAGGAACACACTGACAAGGGAAACAAGAGAGGCAGCAAAGAGGAGCAACTCTGAAAAGCTGAAGAACCGGTTTTCAGGCAGCAACCCCTCATCTGTGTAGAGAAACCTGAAAAACATCACTAGCTAGAGGAAACCACACACACACTCAACCCGGCTGTGGAAGACCATCAACTGTCAGATGACCTGAATGTGTTTTTTACTCTAGATTTGGGAAGCAGAACTCCCCCCTCACCCACCTCATCTGCGCCCCTCACAGTCACCTCCCTTTCCCCCTGAACACCTGTGAAAAGGATGTGCATGGCCTTTTTAAAAATCAAAAAAAATCAGAAAGGCACCAGGCCCAGATGGTGTGACCCCATCTTTCCTAAAAGCCTGTGCTGATCAGCTGGCCTCCTTCTTCACATATACTCCTGAAGTTCATAGACAACACAACGGCCATCTGCATACAGGCAGGAGGCACAGCAGAGGATGTACTTCCTGCGCCGGCTCAAGAGGTTCAACCTGCCCCAGGAGCTGTTCATACAGTTCTACAGAGGAAACAGTCTGTTCTCTGCTCATCCATCAGTATGGTTTGGCTCAGCAACCAAGCAGGCAGGAACAGACTCCAGCGGAGAGTCAGGACTGCAGAAAAGATCATTGGTGCCAGCCTGCCCTCCATGGAGGACCTGTACAATGCATAGCTCAAAAGAAGAGCAGAGAAGATTTGTGCTGACCCCTCACATCTTGGACACAAATTGTTTGAAGTCCTCCCCTCTGGACGGCGCTACAGGTCACTGTGCACCAAGACAACCAGACACAATGACAGTTTCTTCTACCGGCCATCACACTGATGACCACTTAATCCATGCACTGTATGACTGGTCACCATGGTGCAATAAACTGTAAATATAACCATTGTATGTATCCGTATGAAAGCCCTTCTACCATAATGTATATATATATATAAATGTATTTACAAATACTGTCTTTTACTCTCATTCTTTCCAATTTTTGATTGCACCTATTTGAATGAACACATTGTTTTATATAACTTTCACTGTTATTTTCTGTTTCATCTCACCTACAAACACATTGAGAGACTCTGCAATGGAGTCAAATTCTTTGTATGTTCATACATACTTGGCCAGATGATTCTGATCAGAATTGGAAGATACCATCTTAGATGACAGTGGAGTGAGGAAAGATAAAGTGAATTGGTATCTTCCAGCTTCTGACTGACTGAACACACCTGAGCCAGGTAATCAACAGGTCAGGCAGGATAGTTGGAAACCAAGCAGGACAGCAGCCCTCGAGGACTGGAACTGGCCACTCCTGGTCTAACCCAAACCCTTATCCCAATTCTATACTTAACCCAAAGCCAAGCCTTAACCTTTAAAAAAAGGCCTATGACGTTTTGACTGAAATGTCCTCACAACCATAGTACTGAACAAGAAAACTGTGCATGCACTGTAATTCACAACCATAGTACTGAACAAGAAAACGGTGCACTGTAATAAAGACAAGCACGCACATACACACACAACTACTTGCTTTGGCACATCGTGAGGACTACTGACACACACCTCCACCTCCTTGTTTCCCCTTACGAGGGGTCTCATGGACTTACATTACTTCTTGGAGAGCTAACCTAACCATAACGGTAACACACAGACACACACATAGCATTGCGTCAGTGTTAACCGGCCTATGCAAATCACCTTATCAGAGCGGTCGTTTAATCTTCTTCAGACACGGAAAAAAACACCAAGGCGGCGGACAACTCCCAGTCCAGAACAGGAAACGACACCTTTTCAGTCAAAGTAAGCACAACTGAGAGCGTTCTAACCTTGATCTGGGCACTATGTTAGATTTAACATAAAAGTTTATCCCAGATAGAGTTTGAATTCTAATTATAAATGAGACACACCACTACCGTTCGTCAGCCTTCAACAGCTTTCGCTAATAAGGAAGAGCAGAGCAGACACACAGACTGTACTGTGATTGGATAGCTGCACAACTGTATTTTTATTGGACAAGACGACTGTCTGTCAGGCCCTCGAGCAACTAGGTGAAGCTCTGTAATTCAACACTTCCGTACATACTCCTTCAGAATAAAAGCGGCATTACAACAAACCTGAAATGATGTATTATGAATCACAAAGAAGCTGTATTCCTCACAGCACAATTGGCTCTTGCTTAATAAATCAGATTGAGGTGGGTGCTACTTTTAAAAGGAAAAATGGTCGTTTATAAAATATAGTGTTTACCAAATAACCCATTCACTGATCCTTAACACACAAAAGGTCAAAAAGTGACATATTAATCAGAATCAGCTTTATTGGCCAGGCGTTGAACACACAGGGAATTAGACTCTGGTACAGTGGCTCTCAATATGCATGTACAATGTTTTTCGATAAGGCAACAAATAAACAAGACAAGTCTGAGAGAAGAATATTAAGTGTGCACTTTACAGGTCATTTGTATTGCTAATTTATGACATGCATCACAGCACCCCTGCTCAGCACTTGAGCACCAAACTAGGCACCAAGAGTTAAATATATAGGCTATATTTAAATAATTTTATATAGGGGAGTGACATGAGTATAAGGACAGTGAGGAAAAGAAAGACCACTACAATCTATGAACCACACACATCAGCATAGCTATAACTTATTTAATTAGCTTGTGAATTAAAACAGCTGTCTACAGAGCAAAGCAAGTTGCCTGGTGCATTAAGAAAGTCACAAAAAGTAGAGAGCACAAAAGTAAGAAAAGGTCTAAAGGAAGTAGGATCAGACAGGCAGATTACTTTTTTAAAATGATCTAATTAAAGTTCGTGGTCTCTCCAGTTTTTCATTGTAATCTCACAAAACTGAAATTGCTCTCTCCTGTTTAAAGATCTTAAGTCTTTAATCCATAATACATAACACTCAGCTGTGATCACAATCTCCAGAAAAAGCCAGAGTAGACTTTTAGTCCAGCATATTAAAAAGTACATTTCTGTGCTTTTATGTTGAAGAGCAGGCACTCATTCCGGAAGTGCTGCTCCAGCAGCAAAAAACAAAACAAAACAGTGGATCGAGAGGAACCACTAAATTCAGTGAAAGTCCATACTTGAGAGGAACTGTAAAAGGGAAACTGCATGCTATTTAAATGTTCTGCTTTTATTATTTGATATACTCAGATAACTGTTTTATAAATATATTACCATTTTAAAATTATTTTAGAAGTAAGTAGTCGCATAAATACTTTAAAACACACAGGGCCTATCTACACTGCATCTGCTCTCCTGCATTTACCCCGGTGAACAACTCTAAAAATTGGCCCTGGACTTTCACATGCACCTTCTACTGGTGAACAGCTACAATCTAAACGCTACAGTACCATGTACAGGCCAGCACCCATTATTTAATGCTACCATTTATAGACTGTTATTTACAAGCCATCCATTTACAGCCATCTACATACTATCATCTATACACTGCAATCTATAGGCCACCAGCTGTGGGCGACCACCCTACTATTCACCAGTACTATCGTCTACATATCGCTATCTACCATTTACAGGATACCATCTCCAGACTACCTTTCACTGACTGAACATGACCATAAAAGCCACACCAAATAACATGCAGAATTTACTGCCATTATCTACAGGTTAGCATCTATCAGCAAGACATCACTGTAAATAATCGATTTGCCTCTAAGGTGATTCTAAGGTTTTTTAATAATGATGGTCTACAAACAAGGGAACATTTACAGGCTGTTGTTGATACAATATCTGTCACTTTGATTTGCATAAAGCATCTTATTAACAGCTCAGTTAATCATCTCTCTCTCTCACACACACACACACACACACATATACACAGTTCGACATCCTGTGTATAGACTAACTCTGTGGTCACAGTTTTTGTTTTATTCAACCCACCCCACCCCCACATACACACACACCTGGTCCATGACACACACTGCGGTGTTTCACTTCACTTTATTAAAGTCTGTTTATCCATTTCTTACACACATGCACACACACATGCACAAACATGCTGAAACACTGCATACATCCAATTCAACATTCTCATCAGAATACCTGTTTGGAGGATAAGCACATCCTGAAAGCAGCAGATGGTTCCTCTTCAGACAAAACTACTTCCACTGATGCTTTTTGACTAGTTGAGTAGTACAAAATTCATATAAAAGATTTCATGTGTGCACTACACAGAAATAACTAAGGCTTCCTTTTAAATCTGCAACATGAAGCATATCACAGAAGCTGAGAGCAAGCTGAGGTGACTAATCCGACTTAGTCCACAGGTTTTAATATCAAAACTTGTTTTATCTTTGTCATGTTTTGTGGTAGTTAGTTGTTTAAAGACAAACATGGGTTAAGACTCGGATGTTTTACGGTGTGGGAATAAAGTTGCATTCTGTACAGTCTTTTTCCATCTCTCTCCTGTTATTTTGTCCCCTCTGTTCTCAGGTGAAGGAAGAGGAAAGGTTATGAATCCCATTTGGATAGAATATGACAGGCAAAACACGCTATTCAGATCACATTTCTCCAGACAACAATTAAACTATGTTTACTGCATTTATATCCGTACAAACCTTGGTATGAGCCTCACTTATCTACAGACAGGTAGATAAGCTTAAAGAAAAACCCTGAATAAATGAGTGGTCTTTTCCAGGACGACAGTGCCCCCATCCATAGGGCACGAGCGGTCACTGAATGGATTGATGAGTATAAAAATGAAGACTCACATACTGTGGCCTTCACAGTCACCAGGTCTCAACCAAGCTGACCACCTATGGGAGATGTTGGACCAACGTGTTTGACACCACCACATAATTAGAAATTAGGGGATATCTTTTGGAAGAATGGCGCTCATTCCTCTGGTAGAGCTCAGAGACTTGGAAAAACAATGCCAAAGAGCACTGAAGCTGTTCTGATGGTTGTCCAACACTTTAAGAAGACACTTTGTTGGTTTTTCCTTTGTCACCTCTCTGTAGTGTCAATGCAAAAGTAGGGCAAGGGGATATTCAACTTTTGCACGTTCATGCAAAAGATAGTTCAGTGACAAAATTCTACCATTAGGGGAAGAGATCCAAAGAACCTTTTAGCAATCTCAGAAGCTGTCAGCTATAGCATGAACCTCCTGGAATACCATGAATACTGATAAGCACCAGCATTTGTTAGTTTTCCTGGCATTTATCACACAAAACACTAAGTTAGCCAAACTAACACTAAATGAATCCAATTAAATCATGCTAGCTTTGACCTCCATGATGGGCTGTCAGCTATTAGCATCCCTGCTAATAGCTGTAATATGCCAGGATTCACAAATTGTACACAGCAGAAATCTAACGGTTTGCCTTTTTAAGTCATTATGCAAATGCACAAAAGCTTCAGCACAGATTCATGCAGACCAGAAATCAGCCACTGTTTCAATCAAATGTGGAAATAAAACTTTGGACCTTGCTGCTGGCAGAGGTGGTGCATGTAGTTTAATTTTTAATTAAATCTGTGGCTATATTCCAAAGCCATGATTACCTGAGGCACAATGTTTAAAGTGCTGTATTTTAAAAAATGAATACGAATGTATTCCAAACAAAACCAACCCAGTCTTCTATTCAAGTTTATCAAAATAAAAAAACTCAAAGAACATACAAGTTTCCATCATCAGACAGTGAAAAGCAGAGAGTTGATCGCAGGTGAGCAGTTGTACATCAGGAATGCACTTTTATTAGCCAAAGCAAAGGAGACTCCAAATCATATATGGTTATATGATCATACAAGTTTGTTCACACTGACACCAGAAACAAAAACAAGCTTTAAGATGGAAACAACCAATTCATTATCAAACATAGATACCACAAAAAGCTACCAAACTAAAAACGCTACACACTTCATCTTATCACTCTACAGTCAAAACATCTGAGCATGTAGGGGGGGAGGGGGGGGTTGTTGGGAGAGGCATTGTTCAAACACAGCAATATCAGAAAAGGTGGCAGAGGAAAAGGATTCAGCAGCCCCAGGGCATTATTTACAAAATAAAATTCAAGTCAGCAATCGATCCGCATCCACAGAGCACATCTGCAACACATAATTGTATCATTGTGCCATAGCAATAGTGTCAGCCTTTTACAATGGCAGGAAAGCTCAATGTCAGTAAAATATTTTACCATGGCAACAGGGTATGTCAACATTTCACCATAGCAAGGGAGCATAAACACTTCATTATAGCAACATAGCTTTTATCATAGTTTTACCAAAGCAACAGAGGATGTGAAGACTTTATCACAGCAACAGAGAAGCTTTTCATCTACAGCATGTTTTACCATAGCAACAGAGCTTAAACATTTTATCATAGCAACATACTGTGACTCATCTTTTTAACATAGCACCATAGCATGTTACCTCATAACATATTGCTATAGCAACAGAGTATGTCAGTTTAACCACAGCAACACAGCTTATTTAAGCGCATACACAGACAACGCTTCAGTATAACCATCACGTTACCGTAGAAATAAAACAGGTGAGTATGTTCAGTGTGTCAACTCTTTGATGTGATTTGACACAAAGCTGAAATGTCATGGAAACAGGGCATGGTAATTCTCCCAACATCATCATCAGTCTGTGCTACCAGAAGTAGTGGAAGAGCTTCAGTAAAGAGCAAAGTCTGGATCGATCTTCCTACTGGTTATACCGCAGGGGGCAGGGCTTACCTGCCATTATCAACAGACAGGAGGAGGAGCTTCTAAACTAGACAACACTTCAAAGTTGAATTTGAGTTCAGAATCTGTTATATGTTGGCTTTGCTTCACCTGGATGGTTGATCCAGGAATCTGTAACATCTTATCTAGAGTTAGTTCTGGGTGAGGCTTTAACCCAGGCTTATCTTGACCTTGCGTGCTCCAATGGGTCGATCATTGAGGTCCATGACAGCGGCAGTAGCCTCCTCATGGTTCTGGAAGGCCACCATGGCCTCGCCAGTTGGCAGGCCTTTCTCACTGAACTGCAGGCAGACTGAGCCTGGCAGCACCTGGTAGCCATAGAAGAAGTCCATGATCTCATCCACAGTTACAGTAAATGGCATATTTTGAAGCTTTACAATTGTTGGGCAAGCAGCACCACGCTGACTGTTGGGATTATTGGATCCTCCAGGGGCTGGCTGGTTACGGAGACTGTCAGCTCCTGGAGTAAACACCTGCTGTCCACCAGCAGCCCCGGCCCCTGGGCGCCCTTGGTTGTTGTTAGTCCCTCCCCCTCGGTTCTGTCCTCCTCCACCTCCTTTTCTGTTGGCATTGTCAAAGGGCACCATGCCTCTCAGCCCATCCTGGCTGAAAGGCGCTCCACCCCCAGCTCCAGGTCGAAAACCTGGTGGCTCCAAGATTGGAGCTCCAGGAAGACCAGCAACTAGTGGAGGAGCTACACCCAGATTCACCTCCCCCAGCCCTGCTGCCAGAGGAGGGAGAGGGGGAGGGCCTGCTAGCCCATTTCCTGGAGCTGAGAATGGAGTCACAAAGGGGGCACTGTTGAGGTTCCCCATGGTGTTTCTGAGGAAGTTAAACTCATCCCCACTAATCCCAGCAAATGGGTTCATCTGGTGCTGCTGGGGATTGGGTTGGATTTGCTGATGCTGGTTCAGATTTTGGGTGTGCTGGTTTAGGTTGCGTTGGCCCCTTTTGTTCTGGGGAGGTGGATTCCTCTCAATTTCCTTCATCTGCTCAAAGGTCACCAGGTGGACAAAGGCATCACGGCCATTTAGCTTTTGGCGGTGCAATCTTTCAGCTTTACGGGCATCTTCCTCGGTCCGCAGCTGGAAGATAGCTTGCCCTAAACCATTGCCTTGACTATCCGTCAGAACCTTGAGAGTGTCCTCATAAAGTCCAACACCCTCCAAGAAGGCACGGACATCCTTCTTGGAGATATTGTAAGGGATGTTGGTGATGTGGGCACAGTTTCTAGGAACTTTCATGCCATCCTGGTTCTTGCCATCACCCTGTACTGCTTCACGTTTGCGAATGGTGTCAATCTTTTCAAGCATTCCCTTCCGGCTGATTGGGTGGACCTGTATGAAGCGGGTGCCCATGTACTGCATGTGAGCGCCCAGAGCAGTCTTGTAATCCTGTTCTGTTTTGAACTCAAGGAAGCCCTCTCCTGTGGCTCGCCCATTGGGCCCATAGGCAATATAGATGCTGTCCTCAACAATGGCCAAATTCTTAAAGAAGTCTTTAACCTGTGTCTTGTCAGCCTCATAGGGAAGGCCCTTCAGGAAGACACAGAACTCCTGCCGATGGGGAGATCGTGACCTTCCTCGCTGATCTCTTCCTCCTGACCCTGCATTACTACGGCGGTGCTGCTGGTCCTGTGACTCATTGCTATTATTTGATTTACTGTTATTGTGAGACACATGGCTTGTCGTGCTGTCATTGAGGCTAGCCCACTGTCGCTCAGAGCCTGGGGTAATCTCAATGAACCTTTGGCCCATCATGCCACCACCCCTCTTCGCAGCTTCAAAGCTATCCTGGGGTGAGAAGAACTTGACCATTGCCCTACCAGTTGGCCGGCCCTGCCCATCCCTCACCATACGTACTACATCCACCCCCAGACCCCGAAAAAATTCCCTGACCTCCACCTCTGAGCAAGAGAATGGGAGATTCTGCAGGAGGATAAACAACTCATCAGGATTGGCTGCCCCCCAGCCTTCATGTGGGCCTGAAGGCCAAGAGAGGCCAGAGGGGAGAGAGGATTAAAAAGCATGGGGTTGGGGGTTCCAAGAGGGAGGCCGGAGCCCAGTCCTGCTGGAGGAGGTAGGGAGGGGTTGAAGGGAGGCAGTGAGGACATATGGGGGAGATGGGACATTGGAGGCACAGGAGGTCCTTGGGAAAGGGGTGTGACAGTAGGGACAGGTGGAATGGAGGACACTGGGGGAGGAACTGGAATGGTGGGAAGTGTGGGCATAGTGGGCATTGAAGGCATGCTGGTAAGTGGAGGGATGGGTGGGGGGCCTGCATTGAGTGATGCCAGGGCTGTGGTGATTGCAGGTGCTGAACTGTAGCTGTTGGGGAAGCTGGGCACCATGTTGGCCAAGCTGACTGCTGCCTTGTTGGTTGGTGGCTCCTGAGCTGAGCTTGCTGCCGGTACTAAGGCTTGGGTGGTACTGAATCCCTGATTTCCTTGGCTATTGCCTCTTCCCCCAACCCCTTGCTGCACTGTGGGTATGGGGGCAGCGCCTGTTTGTCGGGTGGCATTTCCTGCTGCAGGTGCAGCTGTCTCCACAGTGCCTGCACCAGCCTCAAATCTGCGTCGGCTGAGTTCAATCATGTTCTGCATTTCTGTCTTGCTGCTAAGCAACAGTGACACTTTGGAGCCCTTAATGGACCCACCTGTACGCATCATTCCCAGCCGAGCATCCTCATCAGTGGCAAAGACGATGAAGGCCTCTCCATGCTCACCCCCTACGATGTGCACTCCCCCGTCAGGGATGGTGAGGCCAGAGAAGAAGTGTCTGATGTCCATGGTGCCGGCCACTATGGGCAGGCCCTGCAGCCTGATGACTACCGCCATACTGACTGCTAAACAACAGCCCTACAACCTGGGGAGAAAGCAACACTATTGTCAGATGAAGTGCAGAAAGAAGGAGACCAGTGGTTTCCAGATGTTTTCTAAGGAATCTTAGATCTGACTTCACAGACCAATGAAACCTCAGCCAACGCTGTTTACATTTCATTTTCTTCAGAATAACCCAGAGACCATTTTTAAACTTTGTGTACCCATTTTTGGGCCGTGCATTTGGAAACCAGTGGTATTTGAGGAATGGGGGTGAAATTTTTGTCAAATTTGAAGTGGCAAAAAGGCTAACAGTCTCCAGTGATCTGCAGCTTTTACTACTTTTGATTAACCAGTCCTTGTACTTTGAAAATGATGAAATCATACTAGCCATAATTTTTTGTTAGATCCCAACAAAAGGAATCCTAAGCATTAACACAGTATCACTGTTAACTGGTTATTGAAGAAATAACAATAGGGAATTAAGGAAAGCAGTTGTGTCAGCAGAGAAATATTTACACGGCAAGTTAAAATCTTGAGAGGATACGAACAAAAACAGAAGGTTTCCAGAGGCACAGAGCACAGATGTCCAGTCAGATTTGATGCTGCAGTGATAGATTCTCTTCTCAACTCTCTGTGATGCTAAGTATTGAAAACATTGTAAAATAGTTTGGAAGTGTAAAACATACTGAAACAATTGTCATCTGTGATAGACTGTTTAACTACCTTCATCAATGTCCTTTTTATGACACAAGCATGCACCAGTGCTAGGTCACATTCTATAACTCCCATTGAGGTCTGTCTCTATTTTATTCAAAAAGTGTTTATAACTTTCTGCAGACATTTGATCTGCCTTGTGGTTCTTTCTACCTGTGTGATTCACAAACAGCTCATCTTATTACCAGGCTTACATGAGAAACGTTTTGGTGTTACTTATTTTGTTGAAAATCAATGAACAAAGCCCTTGCTGGATCATCTAAAAATTCCCTGTTTCCAAAGGTTGAATTGACAGCTTCTGCAGTATGAAACACATCAGATGACAAGTAATACAGCCAAAACTGTCTGAAGATTACTGAAGCCTGCTTGTACTTTCAAATGACTGAAATGTATTATGCAATATTAAACATTCATGAATCCCATGCAACTTGCAACAAAGCTATGTACAGTTTCAAAAACCTAACAAGACTGGTGAT
>NW_018127990.1:1043585-1047322 GCF_001952655.1 Monopterus albus | reverse complement strand
CTTCAACCTATAAAAGACCACACTGACACAAAGTCAGTTTACATTAGCTTCAAGTGATGTATGTTGATGCTTTCAGCAGCTGGGAGGCTGTGATTAATCAGTGTCAATAATTAGGTCTCAATCAGATTGTTGAATATTAAAGTTTTGTTGATTTCAGCCTCATAAAAAAAGCTTTTTTTTTTTTTTAAATCGCAGCAAAAGTAGAAAATAACTTCTAAAATCAAGAATGGCAACAACCATAAGACCAACTATCAGAGGGAAAACATTCCCAGATCGCAGTACCTTTCCTATTCGACAAGAGACACATCTATCCAAAAAGTGCCACAACTAAACCTGGCAGTGTACACACCAAATATCAAACTACACTCAAATGTTCCTCAGAACAAATAAAGTAGTTAAGTGAAAACCAGGTATGCTGAGCTACAGAGATTCCACTGATCTCTACAACCAAGCGGCAGCACCCTGAAACACCACACAACAACCCAGGACCTATTCAACAACCAAGCAGCAGCAACAGCACAAAGGTGAGCAGGAATCCCTGCAGCTTCCTGAATCTGCAAGCAGCACCAAATCATCAGACATCATGTCAGCAACTAGTTGTAAAACATCACATGCAAGTAGCAACTGTGCAATACATCAACAAAACATAAGCATCAGGTCAACAAGAGCAACAGCAGTAACTTGTCAAGAGCAACATAATCCAATATTTTAACAAAAGCAATGTCAGATACATGTAAACTGAAGCAACATTAGGATCATGTCAACCAGAGCAACATTAACATTACATCAACCATAGCAACATCAGCAACTGATTGCCAGCACACCACCAAAGACAGCAGCTGACCAGCAGAGAAAACAAATAGAAGACAGGGGCAGAGTGATATGTTTGCCAACACTGATGAAAACGTTTTAACCAACTGAGCAACAACCACCAAAACCACCTCTCCACGTGAGTTCAAGAAGGTTTGTTGGGAATAAGAAACAATTAAAAATATCATGGAAATTGGGGGAATGGGAGAAGATTAAGATGGCTCATCAAATTTTCTGAAGGATACTGGACTAATTTAGAGGGTAGCAGCAATTCAACAAAAGGTATGTTGGCTACAGTAAAGCACCAATGAAGAAGAACAACCCCCTGTAGATCCTCAGACAACATCCTCAGGTGTCTGTACTCTACCCCCAATCCCTGGACCACCAGACCTCATGATCATGGATGGACACAAAATCCCCAAACATTTCAGTCCCTCTACAACTCATAAAATGCATTAACTGAAAGCCCTGAAAATACAAACTTTTAAAATTGCTGTCTGTATATCAGGCTGCTACCTGTAACTCACACCACCATTCAACACAATGCCATACATAATCAAAGAGTGCACTGCTCAACCTCACCACAGAAAAAACACACCAGCACTGACATAAACCTGGCAGTCCACACCATGCTTCTTCAAGATTTTTTTAAGACAAATCTTCAACCTGGATATCCACCCCTCTTCCTCAACCTGCTAAAGGTCTGTGTGAAGCATCAACAGCAGCAACAGGATAAGACACACGAGGAGAGGGAACAACACCTAGTCAGAAAGACAACAAGAATGTCCAATGTAAGGTAAAAAGATTCAACTGAAGCTGTAGTTTGCACTCATATAAACAAAGAATCACAATGGAACTGACAGGAAATTGAAAGGAACTCCTTTCAAACTGCCAGAAACCCAAAAGGAAATTTAATACAGCAAATTCACAATTAAAGAGCAAAAGACTGCCTTAATTCCTATGACAACAGCTGGAATACACAAGTGTCCAAATATTGTCACGAATCATAGAAAACAGCAAACAGTGTGTCACTGAATAAGAAGAGTCCAAGGCCATCAGTGTAATAAACACAAACAGAATTCATTTTAGCACAATGAGCTCAAACCTCAACAGACAGGGCAAGCAGGCAGAATCTGGTGTGATCAGGTCTGAAGCACACATTCGTTTTGCTACACTTTATATATTTGCATAATATCGGGGCTTTAACAGTCATAATAAAACTGCATAGATAATTAGGCATTCAACTGCAAAATCCGCTATACAATCCTTCACCTTGTTCTATTATTTTCCATTTGCTCCCTCTTGTGAGCACCATAGTCACCCACTCTATGTACTGGTTCGGTCTCGTTTTAAAAGATCCATTAGGCACATTTCTATAACAAACCATTACTTTGGAAACTCCATGTATGAAATAAGCTAAAGTCAGTACACCAACACTCTGCTGTGCTAGAGAACCGTTTCAGCGTAACCACCAGCTAAAAGAAACACTGTGAACGTCATCCAACTTTAATAACAGTCTACCTGCTCTTAACAGGCCATGTTGCTGTTGACGTGTAACACCGTTTATGGTTTCCGGTGGGCACCCACCGCAGAAAAGCCGAAGCCGAGTCGAAGACAAAGCTGATCTGAACTCAAACTCACACATCGTATCTCTACTCACACAAAGTGAAAAAAGGACAAGAAGGAACTTGAATGAGCGAAAAATCTCAGTTGAATGAAAAACACTTGAAAACATCAAAACATGTCGCTTAGCCATGGACAAAATACTATTTAATGTTACAAAGCCGCCTAAACGTTCTAATCAAGCAGTTAGTAGCGTTATAGTAAACAACTACGATATCAGTCATAGGGCCCTTACAATGAAAATGCTAATAGCCAAAAACAAATAGCTAGCTCATAGTAGAAATACTGAATTTAGCGACGTTAGCGTAGCTTAGCTATCTGAGCAAGCTAACGCTGTTAACCACTTAGCCGTTTGTGACCCTTGCTTTGTGTGCGTCAGAGCAGAGCAGCGGGCAGGATACACGCAATTAGCGGTTCCTCTCGCGTTTGGCTCCCTATTATTGAACGGGATATCGCTGCTGGATTCTTACCGAGAATTCTGTGAACAAACACAGTGAGGTTTAATTCATGAACGAGGTTCTTTTCTTCTCTGCTCTTCCCTTTGCAGTGTACTTCTGCACGAAATGTCGGCGCAGATACCGCGATACCAGACGTGATGACTCGAAACCATTCGTTTCACTGACGTCAAGTCGATAACGCCCCCTGCTAGCCAAACAATTACACCGCCTAACATTTAACCAGACGCAGTACAACAGCAATGCCATAGCATTCACCTTTATTAAGAGCATAATGTTTAAAAGTGGTTAAACTTTCATACATTTGTAAATTCAGTTATGTTGATAATGATGGGTACTGACAGATATTGGTAATATAGCATTATACTAATATTAATAATATAGCATTATACTAATAGTAGTATACTGTACTACATAGCATTTGTGTTAAACAGTAGGAATAAAAATTGAGGTTATTAGATAAGATTTTGCTTCTCAGCTTACATGCTGTTTTACCTATTTCCTCTTATTAATGTACAGTGCTGTTTAGTGTAGTATAGGAAAGTGATTTTTAAAATAGTGATGACCGGTTTTTAAAATGATACTCCTACTTTTAAATACTACTACCTCTAAATCATATTTCAGTAGATATATAATTTTTATATGTACAGGTGCTGGTCATATAATTAGAATATCATCAAAAAGTTGATTTATTTTACTAATTCCATTCAAAAAGTGAAACTTATATATTATATTCATTCATTACACACAGACTGATATATTTCAAATGTTTATTTCTTTTAATTGTGATGATTATAACTGACAACCAATGAAAACCCCAAATTCGGTATCTCAGAAAATTAGAATATT
>NW_018127990.1:1029879-1041616 GCF_001952655.1 Monopterus albus | reverse complement strand
CACAAGGAATGCGACAGCTGAAACCCATGTCTTTCATACGTCTGTGCGTAGTGGTTCTGGAAGCACTGACTCCAGCTGCAGTCCACTCTTTGTGAATCTCCCCCACATTTTTGAATCGGTTTTGTTTCACAATCCTCTCCAGGGTGCGGTTATCCCTTTTGCTTGTACACTTTTTTCTACCACATCTTTTCCTTCCCTTCGCCTCTCTATTAATGTGCTTGGACACAGAGCTCTGTGAACAGCCAGCCTCTTCTGCAATGACCTTTTGTGTCTTGCCCTCCTTGTGCAAGGTGTCAGTGGTCGTCTTTTGGACAACTGTCAGGTCAGCAGTCTTCCCCATGATTGTGTAGCCTACAGAACTAGACTGAGAAACCATTTAAAGGCATTTGCAGGTGTTTTGAGTCAAACAGCTGATTAGAGTGTGGCACCAATGTCTTCAGTATTGAACCTTTTCACAATATTCTAATGTTCTGAGATACCGAATTTGGGGTTTTCATTAGTTGTCAGTTATAATCACAATTAAAAGAAATAAACATTTGAAATATATCAGTCTGTGTGTAATGAATGAATATAATATACAAGTTTCACTTTTTGAATGGAATTAGTGAAATAAATCAACTTTTTGATGATATTCTAATTATATGACCAGCACCTGTATAATAATTAGTGTTTACAGTATTTTTATCATATCAATGTTTTATGCATCCCTATAAAATAAACAATAAAAAAAATTTATTGCATGACCATGGAGCAGCACTTTATTGGAATATATATATATATATATATACATATGTATGTATGACTTCAACAGCAGAAAACAGTAGATGCTGCAGTTTGATAAATATAATAGTCACAGTTGACTACATCCAGCAACACAAGACTATGATCAAAATCCTATCAGACTGTGACAGCAGGCAGATTTATCAACTGACATTTTCAGTTTCTGGTGTTGAGATTCTAAATATCAGCTTGAGATTTCCATCAACAACCTCAGATGTGTTTGTTACAGAAGTGTGACACTAAGTATGTGAGACTGGACTATAGCTGTTTAAATCGACGGCGTGTTTTTACCGATGCATTTATGGAATCTGTGAAGTGTGGGCTTTGTTTTGAGCCGTGGCTAGCGGTGTTTTGATGGATTATAGTCGGTAAAATATGACAAAATATGAATCGTATGCCTGGCAGAGCGCCCCCTAGTGGACCCGAGATGTTGCTTTATTACTTTTGCAGTGTTTATCGTGTTGAAAAATGGTTGTACCCAGGATGTTGTAGCCGAGGTTTCGCTGAACATTTTGATGTATACATTGTTGGGGGTCGGCTATCACAACTCGTGTAGCATTCCTGTATTTTCCGTTAAGCCCGAGTGGACCCTAATTAGGGTCCTTTAGGGTTGATATTCAGGGTTAAATTAATAGAATAATCAAAGTGCTGCCGCTAAAGGTGTTTACTGGGAACTGCTGCAGAGAGACTGACACAATGCTGCTGTTTACTAAATATTGAACACTAATGGGAGAAGAGAAAAAATACCCTACTAAATTAAGGGGTATAAAGGACAGCATATCCATCACATGTGAACATAGCAGGAAGCAGTTACCATCAAGGGAAAAGTTCTGACTCAAAGAATCATCAGTTCTTTAGATGACCAAGTTTAGGTCTGCTCCCTGCAGTTACCATCCTCAGCCTTGCTGAAGCAGCGCTGCCTTCAGTCCCTATTTTGTTCTTTGTCACTGGGGTCATCGTTCATCTTCATGGCTTCACATTTTGATGCTTGCCTGCGTCGACAGCCACCAAGCTGTAGCTACAAACAGACTTAAAGTCTGACAGGAAGTTTGTGCGTGTTTGTGTACAAGAACCACATGTGTAATATAGGAGCTGGATCTCAGACTCAAAGATGGCACAGCTACTTCAATGAAAATTGCTCACCTGGAGCATGAGCCAAAAGAGTTTTCTAGCTTCCAGGTTTGCTTCTGTGCAGCCCACTGCACATGTGCATTAGTGTTTCCTCTGCTGACCCCACTTGCGCACTCCCATTCATACCACAGACTTTAACACTGGGATGACAAAAATAAAATTCAGTTTTCTAGGCTATGGGAGAGTTTTACAAATATAAAACCTTCATGGATTAAAAATTCATGATACAAAGAGTATAATTGACTTGGTTTGCAGTTTAAGGCCTCGTGTCAACAGCTGTACAGACATTTCTTTTATTATTGTGGTCAAGGGAGAAAGTGGGTTTTGGACTGCAAGGAGATTTTTCACCACATTACCACAAGCAGCTGTGGGGAAGAACTGGCTAAAAGCTGAGTGGCAGCATCGTATCCAGCTCTAATAATACATCCATGGCAGGAATAAAAAAAAATTTTAAAAAAACTGATCAGAATTCCCTGGGAACCATCATCATTGTAGTCGTCATCGGCTAGAAATGGAAAAGTAGAGAGTGGGAGGAATCTAGTGCTGCGTCCACTTGATGCTCTTCAGATCGATGCCTTCCTGAACCATCTCCCACAGAGGACTGACAACCAGATAGGGAGAAACTGGGTATTAGCTGTAACACTGTTGACACATTTAAACTTTACCTTGGCAGACAGAGAGACATGTTTCTATGTACAGCTGAAGTCAGAAGTTTACATACACTTCAGTTGAAGTCATTAAAACTGATTTTTTTTTTTATGTAACCACTCCACAGATGTCATGTGAACAAACTCTCATTTTGTCAAGTAGGTCAAAACTGAGTTAAAATGTATGGGGCTAAGGTATATGTAAACTTCTGACTTCAACTGTATAAAGTAAGTGAGTTAATTTTATTCCAATTTATTACAGCTTGAGTCTTCACAGTTTTGTCCATCCTTTCTAGCATCGCCACTAAAAGTCAAGTCAAGAAACATAAGCAGTCAGATGATTGGAAAGACTGGAAACAAAGCACTTTATTTGGAAATCAGACTTAAAGTGAGAGTGTATCTGAAATGTTGGTAATAATGGGATTTATGGAGGAGCCACAACCCCAAGGGGCTCTGTAAGGGAGCCACCAAAATCACATCTACTGTCCCCTTTTCTCCAATCATAAATCAAATTTTCACAGTTTAAAAAAAAGGCAGAGGCAGAAATTATCTTAAAAAAAGGGGAGCTCATACAGTGGGATATGCATCTGTCTAGTGTTGCTACACTGCTGTCTGCCCCCTGGAGCGGCCCTTTGACCTTCTTTTGGCTTTGCAATGAGCAAGTTGTATAGTTTGCAGAATACATTTGACATTGATTGTGTTGAAATCGAGCCGATGGTGTTTATTTTTCCAAGCATAGCTGGTTCTACTGTGCTTCAGTCTGCACGTGCTGAACTACATAGAAGCAAAACAAAAACCTGGTGCACACATGTTAAGGTAGAAAATCTTTTTGTCAATCTTGTCATGGTTTTTTGTTATTTTTTCACAGTTGTTGGTCATTTGCCAGTATAAAACAGTGAAGGACTGGCATCTAAAATAAACATAGCCTTGTATTTAGCTTGTTGGATGAAATTAACTGGGCTTTTTTTTTTTTTTTTTACCTTGAAGCTGGGCTAGTTAACACAAACAGAGCTGGGCAAGTAAATAAAGGTGCGTTTTCTGTCCTCTGTGCTTGCAAGAGCAACAGTAGAGAAGAAACAAATTTTGTGCAGTGGATTTGTAGCTCTAACTGTTCGTGTGAGGAAAAAGCCAGTAATACTACTGTGGGTGAAGAATATTAATAATAAACTGAACTAGTGCTCTGATTTGTTACGATTCAGCAGGTCTACTTTTGGTAAATTCCATAAGTAATGATATTATTCAATGAGTGGAGACTCCCCTTCCTCCAGTAGGCCTCCTCCGCCTGCCCAGTAATATCCATAAGTTCATAGGAAAATCTCATGCACAACTACAGTAAGTACAATAACTGTTGTTGTTGAAGTCAGTCTGTCAACTATGATGGATATTTACAATAGACAAAGTAATAATTTTACTATTTGCTTTCATTTTCTCTTAGAAATAGGTTTGTCTAACCTGGAGATTTGTTTCCAACCCATCTCATCATCAGACTGCTTGTGTTTCATAACCTGTCAGCTACTAACACGGGGAGTGCAATGTTATTCTGATGAACCTAACAGGCAAAATCCAGCTGAACTCACCTCATCTCTCTGAGTTTGCGGACCTGCTGGATACATTTCTCTGCTGTGTAGTCCACCTCTTCTTCTGTGGTGAACCTGCCAATACCAAACCTGACACACAAACACAGGTTTACATTAATCTACATGTGATTCAACTGAAGTCAAATCTGAGAACACGAAGGCGGCAGAGTTTATAATAAAAACATCTTCCTGTCTGAGTTTCTGCTGTTGTTCATTCTGTCACTAAGACATGTATACATGTCAGAACAATCAATGTTGTATCAAAATACTTTCAGTGACTTCAGTGTACACACTAAACCAGAATGAGGATTATAGTTAGGACTGTGAACAAATGTATTAACAGTAACATACATGCTCTTGTTTTAACTGTATTTTTTTTTTTTTTTACAACAAATAAACTTTATTAGAATCATGACAAGAAGCAGGATAATAATTATTTTCTCATCCAGAAGAAATGTTATAATAATCATCTTTATTTGGCCAAGTATGTTACACACACAAACACAAACAAGGAATTTGTTTCCGGTACAGAACCGAGGCAGCCATTTGAGGTGCCAACTCAGCCGATGGCTTTAACCATCGGGGGCAACATGGGGGCTCAGTGTCTTGCCCAAGGACACTTCAACGTGTGGACTGCAGGTACTGAGATTATCTTCAAGATTTTATTCCGAACTATTATCATCATTATGAGGAGTATTACCTAGGCTACAGGGAGGATGTGAGTGTTCATACCTGATGGAAGAGTGAGCCAGGTCTTCATCTGTTCCAATTGCTCTGAGGACGTATGATGGCTCCAGAGACGCTGATGTGCATGCACTACACAAAAGCATTAATTCATTTTTAAAAAGGCCCCATCAATAATTTTACACCCATTTAAATTAAAGATATATTGTGGATTTAAACATCACATTTATATTTAGCATTTCTCACCAAAACAATGTGTTTATCCTAAGTCTAAAATAACATAAAACAATCTGCTAAACAGATTTTTAAACTGTGTATTGTTTACATCCATTTTTGCTTATTTGTACTATTCTTTCATCAATTGCTATATTTTATATCAGTGGAATAACATGAAACCACCACCAGGAAGTGAATCACAACGCCTGTGTGCATTATAAGAATAGAACTGGAACCCACTTGCAAAAATCAACAGATCAGATCAAAAATGCTGCAGGGTACAGTTAAAATGACATACTGTATATGAAAACTCACTTTGAGAGCTGGACTCATCAGGAGCACCTGCTCTAAGTAAAGCTTCACTCCAGTTTTTAATAATTTTATCGACAGTGTGTCTGACCTGCCAGATGACAGGGCGACGTCCTTCAGCGCCATCAGTAGACTCTCTCCTTCCACATACGCAAAAGACAAGTTGATACAGCCTGAAAAACACATTCACACAGACGTCTGCATTTTTTTGTACCAATATAAAACTGCATTCCAAAAGAAGCCACTAACATTAGGACTTTGACTGATTCCAAGGTCATGCTGGTTGATACTGAAGCACATGACAGTGGAGTGTTTTGATGCATGAGTTTCACTTCTGTGTGTGTCTGTCAGTGTGTGTACCAGGGTAGCGTTGTTCTGGATCTCCGTTCATGATTACATCAGGAACCTCAGACATGATCTTCTGGACAAGCCGCTTAGCCAGCATGGACACTCTGCAATGATCATACTACACACACAGACACAGACATTAAGTCACAGGATACCTGGGTGCATTTGGTGAGTTTCAGAGTGTTTGGGCGCATTTGTTTTACCTCCATCTCTTGCTGGGCAACGCTGCAGGCGGCTCCCAGCCCAACAACCAATGGGGTGGGGACAGTGCCAGAGCGCAGCCCCCTCTCCTGCCCACCCCCACTCT
Organism: Monopterus albus; assembly: GCF_001952655.1. Taxonomy (NCBI): domain Eukaryota; kingdom Metazoa; phylum Chordata; class Actinopteri; order Synbranchiformes; family Synbranchidae; genus Monopterus; species Monopterus albus. The sequence goes on along the minus strand of NW_018127990.1, from coordinate 1,035,617 downwards.
GTAGTTGCTCTAAACGCACCCGGGGCCTGCGACGCACGTACAGAGCTCCCACACCTTTACAAACACATATCGGCACTCTAACTTACAAGCATGTCAGTATGACCACAAAAGTCAACCCCCTCTGGACTGTGTACTAAATGAGCTGCATATAAAATAAAATGAAAAATGCTTCATTTTGCTTATTGACCCAACAGGTAAGGGTATACCTATTAATGCTAATGCTAACCTTTGGGTCCATAGAGCTTGTGACCACTGATGGACATTAGGTCGATCTTCCAGTTGGAGACGTTGATGGGAATCTTTCCAACAGCCTGAGCAGCATCAGTGTGGAAGAAGACTCCTTTTGAACGACAAATTGTACCTGTGGATTGGAACAATATCAATAGCTGTGATCAGAAAACAGAATCAAATCAGTGTTTCATCTGAACACTGAAACATGGATTAGACAATGTGAAAGTGGGTCTTTCAGAGATCACATTTCTGCCTAACACAGGAGTAAATATCATATGCACTGCCATGGTTACCGATCTCCTCAATAGGTTGCTTGACTCCAATCTCATTGTTGACAGTCATCACCGACACCAGAGAGGTGTCAGGACAAATGGAGGCCTCCAGCAGCTGCACGCACGCACACACACACACAGAGATGCAGTCTTTTAATACATACAGTGACCTGTGCATTTTATACAAGTGTTCTCTATATGTGCTGTATGTGTCCACACTGTATTGTCTCTTGTGGGATCACAATGTGTGCACCTCCAGGTCCAGCAGTCCATTCTTCTGGACTGGCAGGTATGTGACATTGAAGCCTTCGGCCTCCAGAACTCGACACGAGTCCAGAACACATTTATGTTCCGTCTGCGTGGTGACTATATGACGCTTCCTGCTCTTGTAGAATCTGGCAACACCCTGCAGGAGAGGAAGGGCAGGGTCACTACAGACATATTACAAACTAGACTACAACTCTGTGTTGTTTTTACTGTATTTTTAGCTTTTGATTGCTGCTACTGAGTTCTCAATATTTTTCCTTTTATGTTATCAAATATTAATATTGTGTTCTCTCCATAATACATCTTACAGGTTCTCATTATGAGTCACTGTGTTATCTGTTCCTAAAGTTACTCTACCTAATTTGTTTTCAGCCTGGCAGGTGGTGCGAATATATAGACTGTACTTTTACAACACAGGGTAGGGAAGCTGGAATAACAATAGGCCTGTAGGCAGCAGAGGGTCATGGAGGGGGGTATAGCTGAGAGACACCATGTCCTGTGCCATTTAGATTAATGCACATTAAGCATTTTTCATTTTTTTAGGTTCTCACTCCATCTTACTGGTTCTTCTGTTCTTGAATGAGAATCCTTTTCTTACTAGATTCTGATTTAGTTTTTACTGTGATTTTGTTCTGTTCTCACTACACTCTCTCTGTTCCTGTTGTGTTCTGACTGGGGAGAACCAAAACAAGAGGAGGAGGAGGTGATGAAGAGGAGGAGCAGAGTGTGACCTTAAGGGCTAGGTTGTTGGACTCGGTGGCTCCGCTGGTGAAGATGATCTCTCTGGGATCAGCTGCAACCAGATCAGCCACTTGCTGCTCAGAGAGAGAGAGAAGGGAACAAGACACAGCCAATGTCTATTTCTCAAATTCAGATTTGATAATGATGACTGAGTACACCGCATATTGTACAAGGTTCACAATATAGAAATAATTATTCTGAATTCAAAAGAATACATGTATATGGTAAGATGAGAGCTACTTGGATATTAACACTAGGCTGAAAAGCATTATTTCCAGCCCTCTGTGGAAGTTTCAAGCCTGTTGGTGGTGTTGGCTGTGATGTCCAGTGAGATCCTAGTGTGCACCTGTATTGCTAACAATGACTGACCCAGACTGGGACCAACTCAGTCCAATCAGTTGTCACACTCAAATTATGTCCCCACCTTTAGATTACTCTTTTTTTTACACTTTCTCTCTGTCTGTCTGTGGAGACTGAGAGTCTCTGTACCTTCCTGGCATTCTCCATGGCAGTCTCGCTCTCCCAACCATAGGCGTGTGTCCTGGAGTGAGGGTTACCGTAGTAATTCATCAGGTAGGGCAACATGGCATCCAGCACCCGGGGGTCCTGCACACATGCACTGAACTGTAAGTGCTGGTGAATACATTTGAATAACTATGCCACTGACTCTGAAATCAGCCTGTAACCATGATAACATGGTTAGTAACAGTTACCATGGGCGTGGTAGCCTGGAAGTCCATATAGAGGGGACGGAGCTCATCTTTCGCCAGCTCATGTTTCTTTATCAAATCTGCAACACAAAGCAACAACAGGCGGCTTTATTTCGATGATTTACAGTAGATTCTTATGCATCACACCATCATGGAGGCCTCTGATCGGTCCCAAATCCATCCAGCAGCCTGACAACAAGCCTAAACATCAAGTCAGAGTCATAAATATCTTCTCAGACAATAAGAACAATGAGTCCTACAACAGAGATGTGATGAACATAATAATGCATCAGTAATTATAATCCAATAATGATATTCATTAATGTTAAATATGCCACTGCATAATGAGTACTTTTTACTTTTGGTACTTTATGTATGTTTGTATGCTAATATTTTTGTAACATTTTGAATACAGGACTTTTACTTATATCAGAGTATTTTTACACTGTGGTATTGCTACTTTTACCTAAGGATCGCAGTACTTCTTCCACCACTGCTGTTAGACGTAAATACTTAACTCAGTTTATAAATTTTGTGAAGTTTCCTGTCTCCCTAATAAAGTGCGTCACTTAAAAACTAGCTTCGTGCTAACTGCTCTGAGGAGTATACATTTGCTCCGGGATGCTGTTACCTTTCTGCAGAGAGCCGATGGCTTTCCCTTCGGAGCTTAGCCGGAGAGGGAGCCACGAGCACGACCTGAGCAGGCGAGAGGAGACGGTCCTGCTCGGTGAAAGCATCTTAGCGGCGGGCTGGTTTCAGCTGACTTCTGATAGTGACGAAACTCTACCCGCAACCAAAACACCAATATGACCCGCTTCAAACCAGCATAACCGGGAGGTTGTTGGAGAAGAAAATGAATAAGCTGTAAGCCCGAATGAAGTTTGATTTGCGTCTACGAAATGCAGCCTACTCTCAGTTAACCCACGAGTTTCAATACATCCAGGTCACGGCAGAATCGATCTGCGTCCAATTTAATAGAATGACAACGAACACTTCCGAGGACGTCTTTCAAAATAAAGTGTTAAATAGTACTAATTATTTACGTCAAAAATTCTGTTCGTTACTAAAAATGTAATTAAACAACAATAATTTTTATATATATTATATATATATGGACACTTTAGAAGAAGTAGGTTTATTGATAGAGAGAATTTAGTTTTGTTTTCTTTTCAGGTTTTTTCTGCCTATCTTCTGCTTACCACTCCAGAACAGCAGGTGGCAGCTTTAACCTTGTTTTCAAACTACCAATAAATCCACAGAAGAAGATTGCTACAGGAGAAGGAGAAGTGTCAGTTTTTGATAGCCATTTTCAGTAGTTAGCAAAATAATGTACTCTTGAAAGACTACATTTATTTTAGAATGCAACGTTTGAAATGAACTCTCCACTGTAGCGGCGGATCTCATTTTGAGGTCAGGTTTTCATCTATTTTTGGAGTTTGTTTCGTACGTAGACGTAAGATTTTAACTAAAGCTAGCAAAGATAAGCTAACTTGACACTGCACTGTTTTGAGTACGTTTAACACCGTAGCTCTGTGCGTTTTGAATACTTGTATATCCATTACTGTTATTTAATGTTAAACTGTCCACTGACAGGAGCAAACGCTGCCTGCATTTTACATTCACCGTTTTAAAGCGTTTGTAGCCACTTTAGCTTCACCAGTGAGATGCCTGCTAACAGAGTCTGATTCTTCAATGTTGTTGCTATGATTAGTTTTTATAGTTTGTCTTTGAAGACAGTTTAATAACAGACTGAGCAATAAAATTTAAATTATAATGCTGGTAATTTTTAAAAACATACTGTGGGATTAACAACCACCGCATCCATTTAAAAATTGTTTTCTTGTCCTTTTATTTATAGATTTCAAAACGTTTTTGAAAACTTAACATTTTTCACTACTGTTGTTTATATCGTATTTATATACAGTGCTGTGCAGAAGTACAAGTAAAACTGAGGAAGCGTTTAAAAAATAATGATATGAATAGGTTGTTTCATGCACCCTGGTGAACCTGGGACAGTTCAGTGTCTTCCTCATATTAACATGTCCACTTCTGCACAGTAATCACTAATTAGTCACTGCCTTGTGGTCGTTAGTGAGCCACTGTTCATGGCCTCTGAACACACAATGTCATGCTCCTGCTCTAGTTCTGTTATTAAATCACGGGATTGACCACTTGGCACAAGTAATCAGCAGTTGCTTCAGACACATCTTCCTTTTCAGAGGTCTTGTCATGAAAACCCTTCAGTATCACACACAGTTTATGTGAACCTGACATACCATCATTTTATTATGACAAAACAACAACATAAACATGTGGCCCATATAAACACATGGATAAAGTTGTGTAACTGATACAATTACACTGATCTGTCCCATTAGAAATAAAGAGTTTTCGTTATGGAGGTCAAGCTGTGAGTATTTTATAAAAAAAAACATTTTACCTACTTTGTTAACTTGGTTTTAGATCTAATAGAACAGCGCTTGCAATTACTGAATTTGTAGAAGGTGTACCAGTGCCTGGGACAACAAGAAACACACATTGGGGATTTTTATTGATTTTCAAAAGGCCTTTGACACTATTAATTTTGAAATTTTACTTGATAAATTGGAAAGGTATGGTATTAGAGGTTTGGTGCTGAAATGGATAAAAAGTTATTTGTCCAATAGACGGCAATTTGTAAGTCTGGGTGGGCATCAATCTGATTTTTTGGATATAGTATGTGGGGTCCCACAGGGGTCAGTTTTGGGCCCTAAACTTTTCATATTGTATATAAATGATATATGTCATGTTTCTGAATTATTGAACTTTGTATTATTTGCTGATGATACTACTGTATGGGCCTCTGGGGAAGACCTACAGCAACTTCTGGGTCTGATTACTCTGGCTAGAAGGATGCAGTGATTCGGGGCCGCGGGAATTTAACCAGTGTAGCTGTTTAGCTTAACACTTGAGTTGGGTTAATCATAGTTTGGATTATCAGGGGTAGAACTAGATAAGTATTACTTCTTTCTACTCATTTGCAAGCATGTAATGATCATTTATCATCATGAGACATTTTTTTTCCGCTTTTCTTTTTTGGGTTTTCTCTGGTTGTTTTGAGGTATATATTGATTATGATTTCTTTTCCCTTATCTGTTTTATTATATGCTTGGAATTAATAAATAAAAAAAAAACTTGTGAAATGACTCCGATCTCTGCTGATATCTAAGAGGGATCCAGAGATGTCTTGATCTGTTAACGTCTTGGATGGCTTGCCACAGGTGACAACATGTTCCTGGAGCCTGCAGCAGCTGAAGATTGATGTGTTTGACAGAGAAGCCACCATCATTGCTGCAGTCATGGGAACAACAATAAGTGAGCCGTGTATCTACGACAAACTGTCAGAGAGCATCAACATTCTCCGCCAGTCGGGCTACCGCTATGGCATGTCGGAGCGAGAGATCGAGAGGTTCATCAAGCAGGTTCTGGAGACCAATGAGCCAAGGAGAGAGCCTCCCCAGTTCCCTATCCTGAGGGC
>NW_018127990.1:1026363-1029836 GCF_001952655.1 Monopterus albus | reverse complement strand
GATGAAAAATGTAATCAGTTAATCACTTAAGACCTTTATGACTTTAAAGCACTCAAGTATGCAGGTTGCAGCCTTTTAAATATGAGGAACATATCTCTGGAAAATGCTAATTTCAGACTCCTGATGCTTCTCTCAAATTTTAGGAAGCGATCAAGTCATGACCAGTATACAGCATCCATAGAACTGTTAGTGTACATATGGGCATGTGAGTATTGCTTTGAGACAGACGTGAAAAAATGTGAACCTGTCATTTAGACCAGATATCCAAGGCCCAAATCCAGCTGATAGAGAAGTTTGCATAGAGTATGGTGCATGTGAAGGTTTATTTTTAATTTGTGTGTTCTGAGGAATGACAAAGCTGAGTTTTGGAAATGTCCCTCGTCTCTGTAGTTTGTGGTGGCAGTGGGCTTCCTGCTGGTGGTGGTGCTGGCCTTCACCTACCCCCAGAGTGCCCCCCAGCTGGGTCTGGTCAACCTGGGTTGTTACAGCTGGTCGTCCCCCCTCAGCCATGTCCGACTGCTCTCCCTGCCCATTGCCAAGAAGTACAACCTGCAAGGTAGGAAATGTGATGTGGTGTTTCCAGTTTCTCTCACAAACCCACACACATACAACACAGTTTTGCACTAAGGAGAAAGTATGAAAAAACTGAATGGTCTAATACTTAAAATCGTGGAGTTTTGTGTCAAATGTACATCTATTCTTTAACATCTCCTTAAAGTATTTACTATACATGTACTGCAAAACACTGCCACAACCTGTGGGTTAACAGTCTTTGAACATCTCCCACCAACAGCCTGGATGCCTCAAGACAAAAAATACTTTCAAAAGCATCATGATTTACACAAAATTTTGTACAGACATTTATGGATCCCAGAGAAGCATCCTATGTTTTCTGTGGTCACAGCTTGTCTTCTAGTCCCACCATCAGGCTGAAATGTTTTGTTTTTTTATTGAAACATCTTGACAACTATTGGATGGCTTGCTGTGAAATTTGGAACAGACCTTTTTGGTCCCCAGACAATTATTTATAAGAACGTCTGATCAACTGGCTTTTCCTTTAGCCCTAGTAAGCCTGTGTGTGTGTGCTGCAGGTTTCCATGAATGGTGGAGTGCTGGTTCTCTCAGGCAGAGTCTGGTCAACTGTTCAGGCTGTGCAGAGATCTCTTCTGTGCTTGAGGTCCCAGAGAGCCTCAGTGGGACCGTGACTCTGCGACGAGGGCCACAGCTCGTCCTGCTGATTTGAGGTGAAAAGAAAACATAAAAAAGTTTAAATGCACAGCATTTTAAAATTTCTTTTGACTTTTACATTTTAGCGTTAAAGGGGAGGGGCCTGTGTTTTTTCCTGTTATATTTCCCAGTAATCTTCTGAATGTCCATCCAAATATAAACACGGTGTTTATGAGAAATCAGGGTTTTTCTGCTGTCAGTTTGGTGAATGGCTCTAAATACTACGATACCCATGGGCCTCGGCTGCTGTTGCAGTGGAGAAGAAGATGGTCAGAGGTGTAAATCTGAGCTGTAGTGACTTCAGAACATTTAAACTCATTACTATTTTCGCAGCCTATGTTCATATTTTGTATCCCAAACTGATCCAGAATCAGAAAATAAACTGATTTAAACTGCTGACATTTTTATCAAATTCTTGCAAACGTTAAAGATGTAGAGTAATGAGCCAAACACAATGAACAGTTCAACATGTTTGGAAATACATTTGTCCTATTGTCTAGGATCAGATGAGATGAATGATCACTGGGTTTATGACACCCCAGGTGCTTTCTGGACCTCATTGTGTTTTCCTTCCTCATTAGCAGCTGCTTGTTTCACTTCATCTCTTTAAAAAATAAACTTTGAGGAACTTGTACGTTGCTGGAAAGAGATGATCCATCACAGTTCATGCCACATCTGATTTCACTGTAGAATTATTAAGGACTTTTAAAAATCTGTTGATTTAGTATGGAATATAGAAAATCATACCAGTGATACATGATACCTGTCCCCGTTCCAGCTGCTCCCCGCTTGTTTGTACTGATTTCAGATTGTTCATACTGGTCTCTGCAGGGTGGGGAGTCCCTCAGCATCCAGCGGCACCAGCTCGAGGAGCTCTACTTGGCCCATTCAGGCTCCATGTCCATTCTGCTGGAGGAGGACGATGGTATGCAGAACCACAACCTCGGCCTCCCTCAAGGACCCGCCAATTTCACCCTGCTCTGGTACACAACTATGTTCAAAAACGGTCTTAAACGGCACAGGATTCACAGCAAAAAACTATTTAATGTGGGTGTCATTTAGCTCCATTTGATCTTCTAAATAATGCGCAGATACACACCGTACCTGTGTGATCCTAAACCCCGAGTACTTGCATCAAGTGGACACAATGGTATTTATCGATTGTGAGTGTGTGTTGTGTTATTTCTGTAGGAGGTTCAGCTCTGGGACCAGGGAGAAGGTGTTGAGGTGGCTCTTCCCAAAGGCTGAGCTATGCCCCCTGCTGGACAGCGCTGGGACTATTCTGCAGCGTTGCCTGGTCACCCACAGCACAAACTCTCAGAGCAAGGTGAGTTCAGCTAAGTTCACATGTCCTGATGTCTCCACACTGAGAGACTGGAGGGCTAAATAGGCCTGAGTGCAGTGTTACAGTAATGGACAGGAGTGACAGACAAAACTATGAAAGTAAGAACTAAATTGTAATAAACCAGTAACATTCTTTAAGAATAAAGTACATGGAAAAAAACAAAACAAGCTCAACACAGTTCCTCTGAATCCTCACCCTCTGCTGTAACTTGGCATTGTCTGTGTTTCAGGGTGTCGGTGTGTTGGGCTGGCTGGTGGTGGGCGAGGGGCTGCCAACAGTCCGAGTACTGCCTGTTCAACGCTGTCAGAAACACTGCAGCTCCTTCAACCTGTGGCTGACACCTGGAGACATGGGTAATGCCCGCTGTTTTGGTTTCTATCCACAAACGCACACAACATGTCAACAAGAGAAAATGATGACTGTCAAAAAGTGTGAACACGGGCTAAGCATTGCTGACACCGACCACACTTTTAATTATTAAATACATTTTTCTCTCCCATATTCTCATGTACATAAATGACTATCTTATGCATATCATAATGATGTGCACATAAATATTATGCACAAAAGATAACTTGCTTGCATTATCCTGTGTGAGCATGAAAAAAGGTGAAACAAATATATGATTTGAGCTGTTTACCTGCTGTCCGTTTTCCAGGTTGCTATAATCAAACATTTGAACGGGACATGGTTGTTGAAGTTGTTTAGTCCAAACACTCAATTGATGGTTGTTTCCTCTGACCTTTGACCCTCATAGTATATGCTGACCCTCGCTACTGGCAGATGGAGCTCTTCCCCGGCCGAGGCCAGAACATCATCTGTGACGGATCGGCCTTTTAAAGTTCAGGCCGAACAAAGTGAAAGAGGACCGAGTGTAGGACTGAATGCTTGACTTCCTGCT
>NW_018127990.1:1014481-1026353 GCF_001952655.1 Monopterus albus | reverse complement strand
CTTTCCTGTGGCCCCATCCACTGATGCCTTATAACCCTCTGGTCTTTTTCTGATGCCCCGGCTGACTGATAATCCTCCCACTGTCCTCAGAGAACTGGAAACTACTGCACTCATGATTTCAGTTTGAGGGAAAAGGGGGTTTGAAGAGTCAAGGTCAGAAGACTTGAGAACTGACTTTGTGATTTTTGTCCTTGTGTTTAACAGCAGAGCGTCATCAGTCACTAAACTCTCTGCAGTAACAGCTCTCAGATGTTCTGGACATGCTGTGCTTGTGCCATAGCTTCCAGCAATTTGAAAAAAAAAATGTTTTCATGATCCCATTTGGTGTGAATCACCATTGACTGCAGTAGCATATCGCTGATTCCAGACTTGTGAATTACTGCCCACATCTCTGTTTGGTTTGGTGGTGTAACAAGAGGTCTGCTGTTATCGGCTTTTTCCTCAATTTAAAACAAAATGAGTCTATCAGTGCTTCTGTGTGGACTGAAAGTGATGTTGAGCGAACCAGTACATTGGCCACTGCTGATTGGTCAGAGCAAAATAAACCCTTCTCAAACAGAAAACTGCTGCCAGAAGAGAAAAATGAAGAGAAACTAAACAAGACCTTCAGCCTGATTATCACAATGCCAGCAACCAACAACAGGCTGCATTACATTTGGTGAAGTGCCCCAAAGTCCCCCAGTTCACCATGTGGTGTTTAATGTATTTATTAATGCAAACTGAAGCTGGGGAGGGCGTAGTTAACTTCCAAACAGACTATGTTTAGGAAGAAAGGGAGCTCAATGAAGCCCAAAAAGCACTTTCCCTATAGACCTCCATTATAAATGAGATGTCTGTAAAACTGTGGACAGGACACCTCCACCTGAAAAATGTCAATTATTAGACTATGAATTTTTAAATCATGAAGGTTTTATATTTGTAAAGTCTAAAAAAAAAGAAGCTATTTTTATTTGCTCAGTGTCTTCAGATTGTGAGGGCTGAGTGGGAGAAAGACTAACACGTGTGCAGTGGGTTGCACAATGATTTTCCCATTCAGTTTGGTGTCCAGTTGTTATAATAGATCCACAGATTTTCACTACCTGCTGCTGGAGATCTTAAACACACCTGTATGTTCACCTGGGTCTCCACGTAAAGGCCAGCTCGCTCACACTGTCAACCTTGCACAGTTTTCTGCAGAGAAATCACAAATTTAGCTCACGTCTGAGATGTTATGTTTTGAGCTGCTACGATTAGTTGTTTGACAGAAAATTATACTGCAGCTACTTCAATAACTGAATAACAGCTTTAGTCCATTCTTGAGCAGGTAAAGTGAAAATCCTTGGATTTTGAACTATCAGACAAAATTAGAAAGTGACGATGTGAGCCTTAAACGGTTCATCAAAAACAAATCGGCCGTTTAATCAATAATAAAATAGCGTTAATAATTAGATCAGCTCTAGTGTGCTACTCAGTGATCAATGAGTCTCTGCCACTTTTATAATTTCTGTGTTATTTATTATGATTGTATGTATATATGTTCAAGCCATTCACTTTAATAACAATGTGTTATAATATTGTACTTTTATTAGTTCAGACAGAAATGAACTTCTGATCATCTCCAACAGTTTGAATTTTTTCTTTAAAAATTCCCCAAACCCATGAAGCAGTTGTAGTTTGTGAATAATCAGGATTTCCATGTCTCGTTAAAAAGTCTAATATCAAATGAGTTTGCCAAAGTTAATGCCATTTATATCTGAACTTGTGTTTTTAAAGACAAATGCTCATTTTGTTTTAGCACTTCAAAACTCCCCAAATTCCTAAACATCACTGCTGAAATAAAATCAGGGGGTGAGTCTTTTAAAATGCAACGCTTTGCATAAAAATGCCAGTTTTATGAGGAAATTAAAATTTGGATTTGCTTGTCTGTGTGGGATTTGTAGTTTAAAGAGTGATGAAGTTGGGCAGTTGAAAACTAGGTGGTGTGTAACGAGCAGGTCAGGTGTCATGGAGAAAAAGACCGGTCTGAAAATACTTAAGCATCCTGGGTGCTAAACTGTATAGATCGAAAAGTACAGTAAGGGCTCCTGCAAATACTGTTCCCCTTACAGTCTGTCAGTCCATTGGCTCAAGTTTAAACATTAGGAAGGAAGAGCAGATGTAATTTATGACTGAAAGCTAATGGATTTTTATAATTTACTGATATAAAGTCACAGAGAGCGACTGACACCACTTGAGGGTAAAGTGCAAAAGCATCATATTTGGATTTATAGGGTCAGTTCACTCAACTTACAAAAAATAAAAAACATTTCAAAAATCTCTCCTCCCTTCAGTAACATGTGGTCCAGTCAGATAATTTTGGTTTTATATGTCCAGGTCTGTAGATATCTACACTCCAGCACAATGGAGGTGAGCAGGGTTTCACTCTTAACTCTCTCCTGTTGTTGAGATGGAATAATTATTTCTATTGTACTGAGTTCAAGGCAGAAAACTCAAAACCTCGACAGACAAATCAAAACCATCTGTCACATATTATTAAAGGGAAGAGAGAGTACGTTTGGGCAAACTGACCCTTTAACAGCCACCGCAGCTTTTAGAAACTATATAAAAAGCATTTGAGTTACATTAGAAAAAGTGAAAATAGGTGTAAAAGCCATTCTTGTAGGAAGCTCTACTCCTGGTCACGTTCCTCCAGCTGGCGGCAGAGGTGATTCAGAGGCACGTTGGGAATGACTTGACACTCCGCTGTCTCCGTCTAGCTGCTCATACAGGTGGTTGCTCTGTAGAACTGCTTCTGTTCGCAAATTAATTTTCTGTGTTAAAGACAAAACAGGATTAGGAACTGTTCACTGTTTGTCAGTCTATATCTTTAATAAAATGTTAAAAGAATAGTTTGACATTTTGGGGAAACCAACTTATCTCACTGAGAATTAGATGAACTATCTCACTGCAGTGGTTTTCTGCTAGCCCCCCTCTTGCTGGTAAAAATACATTTGAGTCCCCCAAACTCGATCACCAAACATGATGGTCATCGATGTTGTAGAAGTTAAACCGGCAAACTAAGATGTGAACGCCAAAGTATAAAACAAGCTTTTGTGTACAGATGTAAGAGTGGTAGCAGTCTCCCCATCTAACACTTCTACCATTCCTCAAGTACTGTAAGTCACGAACATGCAGAGTTTTATGCACCGAAATAAAATGGGAGGGCTGTCTTTAAATAAATATAATTTTTTCGCAGAAGAAAATTCATAACATTTTCTATGTTGTGTTGACACCTGAGGGCTTCAGTCCAGATTATTTATCTGGTAGTTTAACCTAAATGCGACTACAAATATGGCTGTGGCTCATGATAGGGCAAGTCGTCTTCTGACCAGCAAGTTGGTGGTTCGACTCCCGGTCTCCCCACATGCCTAAGTGTCCCTGAGCAAGACACTGAACCCCAAATTGCTCCCGGTGGCTTGACGAACCCTGTTGTGTGGCAGCCTTGTCGTCATCGGTGTGTGAATGGGTGAATGGTGTATAATCTCCCTGTAAAGCGCTTTGGCCAGTGCATAAAAGCGCTATATAAATACAGTCCATTTACCATTTACAAATATTTAATCAACGGCAGCTGTACAGAAGAAAAGATGAGACAAAGTACCTGAAAATCTCGGATATAGGTGAAGAAGAAGCCGATGAAGGAGAAGCTCAGAGACCATTCAGAGATAGTGCTGAAGATGTGAGCTGTGTAAGCCTGGGAAAAGTAATTAAAATCCAATTAGCTATGTTTCTAACCTCAGTACCTTTGTATTCAGTTGTCCCCGTCACAGTGAGTCAAGTACTGAAGGCTAAACAATGGTCAGAGTTGTATTTTTGTCAGTCTTCTAGATCTTCAGCAGCTGCTTGTAGTTAGACAGCGTTGAACTTTTAACAGCTGTTACATGGAAAAAAGGTTTTATAAAGAAAATTAGCTTAGAAGTTAGTATTAGTACTGCAAGTCTGGTATCAGCACTTGTATTTTATTACAACACTATTTAAAAATGGTGCTCTAGAAAAGAAATACTCTGATGCTGTATAGAGCTCAGCCTCCACACACACACACACACACACACACAGGACTACTGACCGTCTCTCCAGGAACCCAGTGAAGTTTCAAAGCTGCATCCAGACTCGGCAGACTGCTGTACATGATGACTGACGATACGAACACTGGCAGGCCGTTAAGGGTCACAGAGGCACCACAGGACATGCGTTTTAATATTCAGCCGATGTTCTGAATGAGAATTTCCAACGTGTTTTGCTGCCTTGTTATTTGTCTGTGTGAACTGTGTGGGGAGTAAACTACTAGTTCATCTTTATTTCCCTGTAACGTTCAGGTACTGTAAGTGTTTTGAAAAATTGTGCAACAATTTGTTTTTACTTCGTGTGTACATTAACGGGAAGGATATGGCACACGAATAGATACAAGATGTTTGCAAAATGAGATAAGGATGCAAGTGTGTGTTGTGTAGATGTGTTACCGAATGCTGAAAACAATTTGAACTTAAAAATTCCAAGGCAGCAAAACATTAGATAATCAGAATTTGATCTGAAGTGTTCACTGAAAACCCAAGTCCTGCTTTATTAATTGCTGTGTTACAAACTTGGCTTTAGCATCTCCTTGCTGGCAGTGACCAAATTTAGCTCCAAGGACCTGTAAAAAATTGATGGAGTGCAGTGGAACTTGATTTAGTACTACCTCCTGGAGAAAAATGTAGCTCCTGCAACTTGCATTCAAAGCAGGTAGAGGGCAGTGGAAACAAAAGCAGAACCCGGGACAAGGCGTACAAATTCCATTACGGGTTCATAGGGTCCTATAATGTAAAAAGGCCTGTAGGTCGCAGGTCATTTGTTTCCTATAGTGGAAATCTGAACTGCAGTCGCTTACCAAACAGGGCAGACACATTGCAATGTTTGTCTAGGTATTGCCTTTTTAATTAATTTCATCAAAACTTTCTAGTTTGTAAGACGCAGCAGAAACAAAAGGCAGAAGCTAAAACAAATGTTTTACAGGCTCATAGAAGTTCAGGCTAGTGGCATCTTGAGCTTTTGGGTCGTCAAGTTCCAACTATAGAGAAGAGGTTTCAGACTCTAGAAACGACTCCAGGACATCTGTGAGTCCAGATCCAGTCTAAACACAAAGGGAGTTTATGAACAGCTTCAGGACCAGTTTCAAGTAAAATTATAATGTTCTGCTTTGAGTATTATCATCACTCAATGTTACAACACATTACTTCATCAACAGCTGGAGTCCATGTTTCCAGCTGTTGCTGTCTTAAAGGATACAGGCGATGATGCTGCTCAGGGTCCAGACACTGATGCCGAGGCGGACCAAGTAGACGGTCTTGCTGTGAATGTGAGGCTGCATGTTGAATGAGAGTAGTGTTTGAACCAGGATGTAGAGAGCACCGACCCCGAAGGTCAATACTGCCCCCACTATGTGCACGGAGAACATCGTGGTCCTCTGCTCGGACACACATAGTTTCACAGTCAACACATTTAGACACTGTGCAGGCTTGAACTGATCACGGATCAGCAGCGCTCACCTGGAAGTTCCCGACCACGCACATCCCGAAGCAGCTGATGCAGCCGAACACCAGTCCTAGGCCGTTCAGTTTGTGGAGTATGAGCTTGTTTTCGCCTGTGATAACTTTCAGAAGCTTGTAACGCACAAAAATCGTCGCTATACCTGCAAACACACACAGCTATTGATCAAAACAATCAACCTCCAATAACATTATATATCTATATATTTTGTTTTTCTTGCAAATAGAAAACATTTTGACAAGTTTTAAAATGGAATATTTTACAGCTATAATCAATAAATTTGTCAAACACACAAGTCCATTAAAAATGATCACACCTTTATATTAACCGTTGATTATGTCCTTCATTAATTAATTGTTCTTTTAAGGTTCAGGTTAGGATAATTATTGGCATGTAGCTGTCAGTTTTATGGTTAGGGGCTAAATAATGCATTGTCAGCAAGGGTCCTCACAATTACAGACACAAATTCTGTGTGTGTGTGTGTGTGTTACCGAAGAAGGCCGACACATTCATCATGATGCCAAACACACACCTCTCTGGTGCCGTTGTTCCTAGGTCACTGTAACACAGCAATGTTCATCACAGAGACTGTCTCACTTTGTTACAAAAGGAATAATGCAAAAGTTTATCACCAATAAAATAAAGAAGCAAAGTCAGTCTGGCATCTGTATTGAAATTCAATTCAAATGGCCCTAAAAAGGCGAAGCTCCTATCGTCAACTTCAGCCTGAACTTTAGGTCTCATTGGCTAAAACTTTATCATAGAAATGTACTAATTAAAATCAATGAAAACTACAATTACTGTACGTAGCACAAGAACTGACTGAAAGTGTAGCAACAGTACCTAAAGGGGAAATGGTCAGTGAATAGTCAGCGCCCGACTCTGAGAAACTGCAGTGTAGATTATTCTCCAACACTTGACTGATAAACTGATTTATCAGAAAAAGTACAGATAAATTAAAGGCTAACACATTTTTGTAGCCATGTTTTCTGTTACATGTACACTTTTGAAAGGGAAAATTACAAATGTGGTCATATGAGCTGTGTCAGTTTATAGGTGTGTAACGTCTCCCAACAAGGCAGGCAACACAAAATATTTAAGACTTTTTAATAGGGATCCAAATGTTATGCTGTTTTTAAAACTTAAACCCTGGGATGTAACAAAAATGACAGATGCACAGACCTCAACTGTCTGTGTCCAGATTCTGACCTGATGTATGGCACCAGAGGATCCACATGTCCCAGCACCACGGCTATGATGTAAGAAACGACAAAGGTCGTTGTCATCCAGACGACCACACCTACGGGCAGGATGCACAGACCTTTCTGGAACCACCACATTGCCCCTTCAATGAGTGTGCGCCTGTGTGCTGCTGGTTCACAATGTCCTGGGCACAACGCACATAAAGTGAGGCACACCCGTATACAGTATTGTTCAAAATAATAGCAGTACAATGTGACTAACCAGAATAATCCAGGTTTTTAGTATATTTTTTATTGCTACATGGCAAACAAGTTACCAGTAGGTGCAGTAGATTCTCAGAAAGCAAACAAGACCCAGCATTCATGATATGCACGCTCTTAAACACTGCTATTTTTTTGAACACACCCCTTTCAACTAATTGCCCAATTGCACAGCCTTAAGAGCGTGCATAACATGAATGCTGGGTCTTGTTTGCTTTCTGAGAATCTACTGCACCTACTGGTAACTTGTTTGCCATGTAGCAATAAAAAATATACTAAAAACCTGGATTATTCTGGTTAGTCACATTGTACTGCTATTATTTTGAACAATACTGTATATAGTACACAGAAGCTGGCCTCATCTGTGCTGCAGTTTCACCATCTTCTCCAGGACATGACATAAATAAATGATACAAGTGATCATTTATAATTACTGATGCCAACCAATGGCTGACTCAGGCTGTGAGAGGGCCACGGGCCAAAAAATAAGAAGGGTATCTGATTAATTCAGCATGAAGTGATGTGTATGTAATATGTAACCCTCAGTCAGATCTTTTGTGTTGCTACACACAAAAGGGAATAAGTCAGATCCCAGTAAGCATATGGATGGTGTCCCTACCAATGTTTTCGGAGGGACAGAAATGTCCCTAGCAGTATCTTAGCAAACCCATATTATATCAAAACAAGGTGCCCAACCTGCTGAAAGGGAGGAGGCAATCTAAAGATCACGTTACCTGCAAATGTCATGTGTCCCAGACACAAAGGAAGTAATAGCTGTTGGTCAGTGCACTGACAACATTATGTTACAGTGGCTGATTCTGGTAAAGTTGGAAAGATATTCATAGATCCCATGCTTCCGTATCAATAGCGAAATGCTGCTAAAATAAAAGCGACACCTCTTTTGTTTCATAGTGATGTAGACAACAAGCTACAAGCTCATTTTTGTCAAAATGAGCCGTTCTCTGCTCCAGAAAAATAGCATGGTCTCAGTGTGCAGCTGGCTGTGAGACGAGTTCACAGGGACCATCTACAAAGTGCAACACTGAAAAGAGACAGGCCTGCTACAAAAATATGTAAAAACTTTACTCTTAGTCAGTGTAGTGTTTCCACAGTCACCTCACACACCAGTGGCCACCGGCTGGTTATACTACAACCCCTAGTCAGGAAAAAATATGCTTTTCATAATTTGGGAGAATTTCTATTGGGAAAATATTCACTAACCTCACTCCTATACTGTAGTGTCACCAAAATCACTTCACACATTAATGGCCATCTGATTATACTGGTGAATTTTTATTAGAAAAAATATTCCTTCACTTCACTGTTAGGACAGCATTAATCATTATGGACAGGCTAGAAACCCCGTGGAAATCAATCATTTTGGTTGTTGGAAGCAGCATCTGGGTTTGCGTCACTATGGGAGCGCATCAGAAGTCATTTTAGCACTTTTCTACAACTGCATTTTACTTATTTGCAATCTTTTCCTGAGATGTAAAACTAATCTCAAACAAGTCTAGTAAGAAGCTACTCTATCCACATTATCCGAGACTTGCTACGGACCTTTGAATTATAAAAACGCCAGGGTGCAAGGTACAGAGAATTTTAGGAAAGGTCCTTAATTCTCACTGAGGAAGTGAAACAAGAAACAGAGAAAGAAGTCTGTAAAATTAGCCAACTATCACGCACAGCCTCATGCACCAAACGCCATCATAAAATCTGTCAATTTGAGGCGTTTCAGGAAATTTGGTAGCTACACGTCTCTCGCAAAACCATGTTTCACTATTCTAGAATCTATCAGAACATACAAGATGCATGCACATCGTTACATAATACAGTAACGTGAAGCTAGCTAAGTGCTAACGAATGTGTTTAACGTTATTTAAACAGCGTCAAAACTTCTAACAGGTAGTTGCTAATGTTGCTAATGTTAAACAGCAACGTCCAATAGCATTCATCCGCCAATTAACATTAAATACTCACAGTTTTACTGGCTGGGTCACACAACTGCCAGACTGAGGAAGTAACGTTCAGACCAAAACTTCGTATGGTCCAAGTTACAGTTCAGACCCAGTCACATTGACAAAAAGGCGGTTTTAACAAAACATGACGTTCATGTTATTCCGCCACCAACTAAAGTACTGGGCTCAATTTATTTCTAACCCCAACACATCAATAATCTTCGCTGTATAACCAAAGTTGTAGTTGCCAATGGTGAAGTGCGCATGCGTTTACCAACAACAACAAAATGTGGAGCATAAGCCCCGGGTTTTGCCTCGCAGGGAGTCTTCGACCAATGACCTCATTGGAATGTGCAGATGTTTTTGTTAAATGCCCACTTTTTTTTTGAATTTGAAAAATTTCCGCAAAAACTGTGGCTAGGTCCCAAAATTACAATTCTCAAAATATTACAACCGTTATTTTTTTGACAATAACAAAAATTCTTTTTTCTCAATGTATTTTTACTCAAAATGTTGACAAAAATTATTATCTCTAATCAGGACTTTTCTCATTAAATACCGACTTAATTCCCATTACTTTTTATTATTCTCACAGTAATGCAACTTTTGGTACTAGTAAATTACCACTTGTATTTTTGACATAGTATTTGGAATTACAAATGTATCTTTATAGTAATTTGAGTATTTTCTCAAAAATACAGCTAGTCTCATGATGGCATTTCTCTAACAATTCCAATTGTAATCTGTAAATAGTGTGAACCAGTTCTTGTGCAAATATTGTCTTCACAGTTGAAATGTTTTTCTTTTCCCAATAACAGTGCAACTTGTCACAATCATGACCTTTTTCTCATAAAACAACTTTATTTTCAATATATTACATTAATATACATTACATTGTTGTTATAAAATATTACAACTTTTCAGTTACAACTGTTTCTTTTTTTTGGTAAATTACAACTATTTGTTAAACTTTCACTCAAATTAAGACTAAATTCTGCTAATGATGATTCACAATATCAATTTCATAAATGTCAGAATCTTCCTAATATTTCTCTAATATTCCATCTTAAGGCATTAGAGGACAAATGTTTTATTGATTTAACACTTCTGTGTGGACAGTTGTGTTCCAATGAACCAATGACCAACAGTGTTCAGACAACTGAAGATTACGACCAAACCACCATGAACCTGAATGCATCCAGTTAAGACAATGACACTACTGTGAAGTTATTGTACATAAATTAATCAGTTAACACTTGGCATTATAAATGTTCTTGAACATCTTAAACCAACTGGAGGGGTTTATTACCATTATCTGCACATGGAACTGTTCAAACAAACGTAAATAAAACAGGCACACAATGGAAATGCAAGAAACTAATCTCTGCTGGTAGAGATCTTGACCTGAATACAAGGTCATCCTACAGGTTCTCTTCAGAAGCAGCAACATTAAACACTCTGAGTATAATGAGCTGTAACCATGTCATAACATTGGTAGATGCAGAGGCAGAACGAGCAGCGGCCACACTCAAACAGGTTTGTATTTACCAAGTGGGATAAAATTTGACCAGGGTGTTGTCAGTGACGCCCATAGAAACTTTCATCTCATCATGTGACTGCATCTCCTGCACATTCAGTCCATGTACACCTGTTCTGCTTCAGCGGGGATGTTTGGAGGGAGGCAAAGTAGGGCCGGCTACAAAACAGCAACTTGTATCAGCATGTTGACACAAATAACTATCACGGGAGCAGGACGTTGTTCAGTTTAAAGCACAGGTCTAGTTATATTCTTTATTTTTATCATTTCCTACAAATTCTATGAAGATTACAGGTGAATTAATCTACTAAAGTTTTATTTCACTGATCTCATATTGTACAGCTAATTCCTGGAAACCTTCTTAATCATTTCCGTAAAATTTAGGTGATATTCAGTTAACGTTAAGAAATTTCCTATTTTATTCAATTTAGCACCAACTGTATTAAGCTGTTGTAAGGGAGATGGTGACTGTGTTAAACAGTACTGTCACTAAGTTATATTTGACTTCTCAGGAAAATATTGGAAATTATAAGTAGTTCAGAAACGGATGTCACTATCATGAAAGTTTTCCAGAAAGGCTAACAAAAAATTTCTAATTCTTAAACAGAAAACATGCCACAATGAGCCACGTTGTTTTTACAGGTAATGTCTGTGGACATTAGTTAGAAATGTTTGTATGTTCAGCAGCAGCACTTATTGATCATCATATCAGTCAAACATGTCCAGTGCCACTAAAAACTAAAGTTGTACTATCGTGTATGGCACTTTTATTTTTTTGTCTTTATAGAAAACTGATGGGCATTGACATCTGTTTATTTTGCCACTTATAATTTACTAATTTATATTAATAGATGGCATTTCGTAGTCATTTCCCTTATGAATCGCAGATTGTGCAGGTGTTTCTTAGACATATCCTTGTAATTTGCAGTTAAATAGAATTATTTTTTAGGGAATTATGAGTAAAGTTTTCAAGAATTTCATGGATAATACAAGACCCATAAAATAGTGTTACAAAGTATTATGTGTATGTTTAATACATCTCATTTTCCTGTCACTGAGCGCCAGTGTTGTTAAAAAAAAAAGATTAAAAACATCAATGTTTACTAGGTGACACATCCCATGAACATGAATACACACTGTCAATCATTACGACTCCCGCATACACCATCTAGCTGATGGAAAAGGTTACTAGAGCGCGAAATGTGGATTCATCCACCACTGAAAATAGTCCCCACCAGTTCTTTGGGTTTTATTAATTGTTGCCATTTTAGGAAATTGAATATTTGTCAGCTGTTTTTAAACTAATCAATAGGAACTTATATCAATCATTAGGGCTTGAGGCTGAGCACCACAGACAGGGTGGGAAAGTCAGG
>NW_018127990.1:1003808-1014456 GCF_001952655.1 Monopterus albus | reverse complement strand
GGATCTGATCACTGATTCATGGAACCTGAGAATAACGAAAATGTAAAATATAATACCAGGTGAAGACGAAGGATGAGGACAGACAAAAACCAGAGTGACGGCCGGCGGAGTGATCTGAAACGCGGCCAACAGAAAGCAAAATCGCTCCCTGAGCTTCAATAGTGTCCAAAAATCTAATGTGGACCTTTAATCAGGTGCTTTCAGTTGGAAAACAAATGAAAAACACTGGCCGTGAATATTTTGCAGGTTTGTACTGACATGTATGGAAAAACGTAATAGACTCCAAGCTTCCTTCAAAAAGACATTATGCTGATGTAAAACAGTTGCAACATTTTGAGCAATGTGCAGGAGATTAAGTAAAAATCATACACATGAAGAAAGATTTGTAAAATGTGTCAAAGCAGGAGTTTTAACTTAGAAGCACAGACACTATAACAGTCTGGTATGTAAAATAGCAAAAAGCAACATTATGCAAAATTACAAAAACCATAATCATGAAAAGCAACGTCTGATTCATTTCCTCTACATTTTCTTTCACACAAACAGTTAAAACACACTGAACTTTCTCTCCTTGAACATAACGAGTAGCACCTGGACTCTCCTGAAATATCTGTTTGAAATGAAATACTTGTACTATCTGTGCAACCAGACGTTTGTCAGAAGGAGAATTCTTGTTAGATGAAACTGATACAAGTTCAATTCTGCACTGGTGAAAAGTGACAGGAATACTCCACTATCTTAATATATTTGTCCTCACATTCAGTTGGCAGAAGCACAAAGTTTACACCACGTCATCCCTTGTATCTCTACGTGGAAAACAGAGGGAAGAATAGATGAGTGCGAGTAACAGGAAGGGACAGAGTCAGTAACGGCTGGCGTGTCCTCAGTGAGGAGCTGAACTGAGCACTGCACAAGGCTTGATTTTGAAAACAGAAATGTGAAGATGGCTGGCAATCTGGTTGCAAACACTGACACAGTAACGAACCAAGTCAAACAAGGAAATGATCTGTGGGAAAGAAAGAAACACTGTGACTCCTTCTGTGCACAAAACCAGTGTGGAAGCCCACAATATTATATGACCTTTACCAAGTGCATTTATCTGTTGCTAGAATCATGTGTGTACTTACCAACGCAAGCCACAGTACCAGGTACTCATCAATAAAACTATTGAAATACTGATCCAGGAACAGCAGTCCTGGTCCCAGGAAGGCTAAATCATGGAGATACATCTCACTTTTTGTCATGTGTGCTACGATTGGACAGAGGAAAAACCACACACACACAGTTTAAACTGCAATACAATCTTTGCTAACCTTGAAGTGGAAATTAGAAAATAAAGTTAAACTTTTACACAGAAGTTATTTAAACTGTGGTAGTTTTCTGTCCCACTATGATTTTGTAGCCCATCTACTGGTGAAATGGAAGCAGTACAAAAGTACATGCCCTAAGAATGTTTGAAAACTTTATATTTGTCATTTACGTTGTGTATTTATGGTATTACGTGTACTGTAATGTTTCTAAAATGATGGTTTTATTGGTGTGTTGTCCTATCTGAGCTCACCCAGACAACTCAACTCAAACTCATGTAAAAAGAGGAAGTCAATTATTGAGTTCAGGCTGCAAACTCAGATACAAACGGTTCAAAAGGGAACAGATAAAACTAGAACGAACAAACTGTGTCATTTTTTGCCAAACTGTTCCACCAGCTAGATGCTAACCCCATCAACAGCCTCATACTTCCTATGGCGATGATCCATGAATCCTCTACCAACAACTCTTATTATATAATGTAAGAAAGGGTTATGAGTTTATCCAAAGTTAAAACTGCTATTACACCCTGTTGGTATCAAGTTTACAAGTTTTTGTCAAAGTTGTGGAATCTGCTTCAGATCCAATCTTGTTTATTTTTTTTATGAAAATGTTTTTGTGGTGGGTTTTAAATAGGTCTGTGATGGTTTGAGTCTGGGAAGTCCTCCGTTACCTATGACTGTTGTGTCTACAACCACAGCATTTTGTTTGACGTCCCTCTTATAAAACGTACGTTGGACTTACAACTAATTTATTGGTGATTTTCGCTGAGACGAAGCCAAATGCCAGGATATAAAGACACGGATGTTTCTCAAAGAGCTGGACAGCAGACTTCTTGTATATCATCATCGCCAAAATTATAACTGAACCAATATGTAAGACTGGAGAGAGAACGCTGGTTCCCTGAGGACAGAGACAACAAAGACACAACAGAAGCTGGATGTAGGCAGAAACGTACAGTAGAGCTGCTCTGATACAGCACAGGGCAATAGAACTATCTCAGTAATAATTCTGAAAAATTATTCCTAGGATAACGATAAACTGATGAGTCATTTTCAATAAATGTACTTGTTCTGCCATATTAGATGACTGCAATGTATACATGCACCCACTGTTCCCACTCTTTACTTTTGTGATTTATGCAGTTAAAGCATAAAATAACACACATCTTACACTGATGTTCCTCAGAAACCTGTCTGTATTGACTGATGGGTGATAAAACAGAATCCACCCTGTGAAAAATCAGACCGCGTCATCACATACTTATCAGAAAAAGTCTGAAGTTTCCAAACTTACTGCTATTGTGGATCCATTTTTGCCCACACCTCCTGTAAAAATAACTCTGAAATAATTGGTGCAGGAGAAAATGGCTCCTAATAAAGTGCAGATGCCAGGAATCATTTTCATCTGGATATTTAGGATCGGAATCTGGGAAATGAGATATGAAAGCACTAAGATTAAAAGACACCCAGACACTGATGTCATGCTATGCGTTAATCAGACACCGATTCAGCCGTTTTTTGTTTTTTTTAAGTAGTCTCACCTTTACATTCTCATGAGTAGAGTAAAAGCAGCATTCAATTACAGTAAAACAGTCAAAACAAGAAGCAGCATCACAATTATATCACAGGTACCAACATAAACAGTTACACAATTATGGCATCATTCTCAATCATTTCAATCTGCAGGAATTAGAACCAATCACAATTACCAGCGACTGCCATAAAGCAGATCCTCCCACGGCGGCCAGCAAATATATGATTATTATGAAGATTTGCACCTCAGTCACATCAATGCTAGGTGGGAGGAGAAAGCAGAGAGTTTACAGTGGGGATTAGACTTCTACCAGCACACAGTCATCCTGCAGCCTTCTTCCACAACACAGGTTTAAATTGGAAGTTTCAACAGGAAAGTGGTTACAGTAAAGATGCAATCAGTAAAATGACACCAGCTTCTTCAGCAAAGAGACAAGTGTTAATGGTTGTTAAAAACTGTTGCAGTATATAACCCGCGCTCTTTTTTCATATATATATATAGTAATGCTATAGCGCTGTTCATCTGACCCGTCCTTTCTGCACTAGCTCTCTCACAGCAGCAGCATGTCCTCCTACATTGCTCTCTTCAACTCTCTCTTGCTGATCCTCTCTTCCTACTTCAGCAGCACTGGTTAAAACCAATAAATATTAGAAATGAATCAACTGGATCGCTAACCACACTGATCGGACTGACCAGCTTTCCCCACGTGGGCAAACATTCAGCGTCAGAGTTTATGAACTGGCGTTAACTTTATCCACTTGCAGATCAGTTCGTATACATCCAGACTATATACAGCGCACTGACCTCAGCAACAGCTGTATTCTAACGTTAGCTTAGCTAGCCTTACTAGCTTGCTCATAACATATTAGAAAAGTTGGATCTCCGCGATTGACAGGGAGCAGAGGAGCTGTTCACAGATGGTCTGTCGTCATGGTTGTATGTGTTTGCGTGGGTAAGAGATAGAAATAGAGAGGGGCATAAAGGGGCTGAACAAATACATGCACTACACACAGAACTACACTAGATTAGATTTAACCTATTTTAAATCAATATGTGGTGGTCAATGCTGATACTGTGGCAGCCTGCCACAAATAAATCAATGTATGGGAAACACTGATGTGTACAACTGGTCAATTTAATATAAAGCAAATAAAAATAAAAACACTGGTATATTTGTTAGAGGTCACTGTTTCCTCTAGCTGCTGTCACTGAAGAGCCACATTTTACTGACTGCTTCTTTATGCAGAGAAGTCTGAATTTAAATTCTCCTTGTGACTCCACAGAGGTCAGCAGTCATTGTGGAGGCAGACGGCAGCGAGCCATGCAGCAGCAACCAGGAGATTTACCATCACGTTCCACAGGCAGGGACCCACAGTGGCTGTAAGCATCTGCAATCCTGCTAGACAGATCTGAACTTCGGTTATGTCAAATCTACACACGGAACACATCCATATTTACTCCAGCTCAACCACACAGGTAACATCTATAACCTAATGTGAGGATTAACTCTAAAGTAGATGACTTTTTTTTATAACTGTATAATGTCAATGTTTTGTTATTCAGTGAGTGTTCAGGGACATGAAACCATCTGCAAGATGTTCATGTCCACTGGATATGTTTCAAACTTTATCCTGTATGTGTGATAAACACCCATTCAGCTCCACTGTCTTCAGACTTCCAGTGCATTTTGCTGGACTTGCAGGTGTCACTGAACTTGTCTGACTTTTTGAATGTTATACAAATACAATATTTATGCACCATAAAGAAACCGAGTGGCACAAACACATGAAGGCCAGCCAAATAAAAAGAAAATATTAGCTATGGTTCGTTGGTTTTTCAGTCAATCACCATTAAGCTTTTAGGTACATTTAGTTTTGTTTTTTTTAAATCTTAAAAAAAATTTCTTTAACTTTTGGCATAAAGGAAATGAACAAAGGAAGGGGAGCGGATATGTCGACTCACATGCCAAACCGCAGCGTTCCTGACACGTATGTTTGCCAGTGGGCACAGTAGAACATAAACATCCCGGCGAAGCAACAAAAGAACATCCAGTCTGGGTGAGTTCCCATTTGGACTGCTATAGTGGTTCCCAACATCACAAACACTGCAAAGAAAACACAAAACAACACAGGCGGTGATAAGAGAGCTTCACGCTCACCGAGGCACAGCGGAGTCAAGCAGGAAACAAACTAACCAGTGGAGAGGGAGTCACAGCCATGGTCAAACAGTTCACCCAGTGGAGAGCTGCTATTGGTACGTCTTGCCTGCTTCCCGTCGATGGCGTCCAATGACTGGTAGACAAACAGACCCACTGCACACAACAGGTACGCCCAGAGAGGAGCCTAGAACATCACACACATTCACAGGGAGCAGGGGTCACGCTCAAACAAACACACAGCTCCAGCTTCAGAGCAGTACACACCCATACACATATTCACAGTCCACGTACTGTATGTGAAAAACCTGATGTGTCATCACTATGTCAGAGGTTGTTCTCCCACAAGTCGTTGATTGACATATGGTGCATCTACGGATGCAGCCAATTATTATTTTCATTATCTATTAATATGATGATTATTGTGTTTCTAAATCATCAGATCATTGTCTGACCAAAAAACCCAAGCCCAGTCTGCCAACGTGTACCACATCAAGTTTTACATCTGTGATGCTGCAAATAGGAAGTGTCTGGCTGTTTGTTTAAAACAAAAAGCATCATCTGTGAAACATCTGCAGGATGTTGAGTTTTACAGACCGTAGCAGTATACTCATTGGTCAGTGTTGACCCTCCTTTATTCTGCCACAAGAGGCAGTAAAACTGGTGCAACCTCTTTGTAAAAAGCAAGAGACAGTCTGGGGGTCGTGGGCGGAGGTGTGTGGAGTTTTGATGAAGTGTTGTTTCCAGGGGTTTAAATTTTAACATTGCTCACAAGAAATATAATCCATGACCATAATCATTAACATGTTGCAACTTTGAGTCTGAATCGTGCAGGACGATCAAAAGCACATCCCTACTCTGTTCATCCACCACTGTTCATTTAAAAGCTACATTACCAGCATGTGGGTATGTGTTATTGCATGGTTATGCCAGGACCTGTGTAAAAAGAACACAGGGGTGTTGTGATACCTGCCATTTTTAGTTCAGTACACGTACATAGGTAAAGTCGCAATAACGAAGGGCCAGCTTGACCCCATTATAGTGGAATCTCTCTCCAAAAGAAGCTAGTAAAAACATTAGTGCTAATGTGAATTCTAGGCTGTTAAACATGTTGTAAAGTGAGACTGTCCAGTATAACGCTGTTTCAAAAACCAACAATGACTAGCCTGCTCAGTGGCGGTTGGGCAGTAGTAGACAAGGATGAGCGTGGTGAAGACATTAGTAACCAGGCCGATGATGGTGATGAGGTTGGGTGCAATCCAGGAAGGAACTCGTCCCACCAACCATTCCCAGTAACGCTGCATCAGAGGCTCAAGCAAAGAGCGTCCAGCACTGCTGTACCTGCAGGGATGGTCGACAACCAGGTGAGGACATGATGAATTTAACCTGGAGATTTACCTGCCACCCAGGAAGAAATAATGCTGACAATGATATAATATCATCACCATGACCACAGCTGGGTGCCAATTATTGGATGCACTAACTAAGACTTTCCACAATGTCTGATAAATCCAGTGAAACCAGGACAGGATGTGGTTTCTCTCAGCTATTTCCCCCCCCTCCATGACATTCTGCTGCCTACAGCCCTTCTGTTGTTATTCCAGTTTGTCTTTCATGTGCTGTCAATGTATGGCCTGTAGTAGTTGTTTCATGGACGAGCTCTCGGTAGCTAAAAGTCTGAAACAGTGGCTGCCAGAGTGAAGAGGCACAGAGACAGAGGGACAGAGAAGGATTAACATCAGTTTGTCTATTTGAATATGGAGAGGGTTAAAAGCAGCCAAAGGACTCGGATTTGATTCAGATGTTTCGTTCTTCCATCTGGATGTGTTAGCATCTAAAGCTAATGTGCTTGTTTTGATAACACTGTACAAATTTACAAAGCATTCAACAACTACCACATCAGGTGAAGTTTTAGAGGAGGTGTCAGCGATACCTGTGCTCCTCCAGTCTCTTGAGCTGGTGTCGAGACAGAGGGGGTGAAGGTAGCTCGATCAGCCTGCGCAGCACTCCAGGGGCCAGCCAGCAGGCCGCCTCCATGCCCATTCCCTGCCCAGGGTCTTTTTCCCGGACAAGGCCCCGGCGAGAATGCAGGCCTCCTGTTTGCTGCTGCCCTGTCATGCTCATGGAGCCTTGCTGCCTGATGCTCTGGTCCCTGATGGCTCGGGCTCTGCCACGGTCCTGACAGAGGGGCTGATGGTCCACCGAGTGATTGGATGAGACCTAGGAAGAAGAAACCAATATTACAAACCTCTTGTGAAAATGTAGCAATATACAATTGTATTTTGTATTATAGTAACATTTAAATTATTGTAAAAGTGAAACACCTCAATAATATGAAAGCAGTTCATAATAACCAGCTAAGCTTGTTATTGCTGTGTATTTTCTGCTCAAGTAGGTTTGCCAACTATTTACCTCTTCAAAGTAAATCCAGACATTTTAAGTAGCAGCTATAAAAGCAGATATTGGCCGCTCTCAAAAAAGCCTAATCCAGCTCTGACTGCACAGCGTTGTGGATGACTGACGTAAAGAACAAACAAACGAATCAAAGGCAAAGAGCAGACTGAGTTAATGATGTGACAGCAAGCATGAATGAGAAGAGTCTAGTCTGAGTTTTAAAAAAAAAAGAAAGAAGGTATTTTAATAGGGATGTGCAGGGCTTCGGCAGCATTTACCAAGTTAAACTTAATACCTTTATAAAACCACATAGAATTCAATTTAATGCTTGTAAACCAGCACTGACTTCTTAGGCTAGAATTACTTGCTGTATTATATGATTTTCTTTAATATTTAACAGCAGCATCTAACAACAATTCCTAATAATCTCATCAATGAGATTAAACCAGATAGTGCCTGGACATGTGACAGTAAATTGATGGCAGGACAACCAATCAGAGATGTTAAAGATCATTAAATTTAAGCTTTAGCTCAAATTGCCCATTACAAGACAGTGAGCGTCCCATCTAGTGGAGCCAGCAGCTGTGGTGCTAGGACTGACTGCTGAATCGCTTTCATTTCCTTCCTTCCTTCCTTTTTTTATTTACTATATATGACAGGTAAAGATTTTAGACTTTTGTGAATGAAACGACATTTTAATATCCTCTAAGACCTTTTACAGGAAAAGAAATTCAATTTAGTTTTTGAGACCTGATAATACATGTAAACATGTCACTGACACAATAGACTAGAATGTGTTATTGATTAAAAGATTATCCCCTTCAGGGGCCAGCGGAGGTCCTGCCACAGGCACCGAAAGGTCCAGACTCTGCCTTGAAAACCACACTTGTTATTGAAAGTGTGGCTGATTCAGTCAGGAGTGTACACCTACCAAACGAGTGCTCAGTCTGCCTGACAGCTTTGACACGTTATCATGGAGTAACGTTACCAAAGGTATTTGCCGATATGTCAATCAGCGAACTCTTAACATCATACACATCAAATGCAATATAAAACATCTCATTGATGCATTAGAACTGTGTATCTGAACAATTTCTTGTGACTGTCAGGTACACGTGAGCTACTAACACGATTTGAATTATAGCAAACAATCCATGTTCTCCTGGTTGGTTTGCTAATGTTGCCTAGCATATGTATTAGTTTAACGTCAATATTACTGGTGGTGACGATTAGCACTAGCTAGGCAGGCTACAACGTTAGCTCAGCAAGTAGCTACGAAAGACTTGTCAGTTTGGGCATTTTAAGTTACATGTTTGCTGTAAACTTGTTATCACTTCTTCATAACTGCAATGCTGAACATATCACTGCATATTTCACATATTGACTATAGCTGGCGATACTACTGACACCTCCCGTGACTGCGGCTAGCTTGAGTAAGCCTGACTAGCTAACCCAAAGACATCTATCTGAACTGACGGATGTAACACTAACCTGGCCGATTTAAGGACGAGAGCCGTGGACAGTCCGAGGGGAAGTGAGGAAGTTTCAATCCTACAGGCAGTGTCTCTCTGAGGGTGGCTAGCTCTTGATTTTCCTGTTATTGGTAGAATATCAGAGAAACGTTTGCAGCTGTACAATATGCGGATCACCACGGCCAGTGTCACTCCCGTGGCTGACACATAGATGCATTATAAGGGTTGACACAGCAAGCTAGATCACACGTTTGCTATCACTGAAATCTCGCGATGTGTTCTCTTTAATCAGTGGACCTCGGGCCCCGCGTCAAGTCTGCCAGGTAGGCAGACCGCCGCCTTCACAAAGATTTTTTAGCAGCTTAGACTCTTCAGAGTATATTTCTGCTCTGCAAGGGACAAAGAATATATCCGTTCTTTTTCTCAAACGCGAGTCTGTAGCGTGTGGGAACCATAAGTTGAATAAAACAAGGTTTTCTGAAGCACTGAATCAGTGCGTTGAAAATTATTCAGTTTTAATATAGTCAAAAATGGCGACCTCTGCTGGATAAATCCTGGATAACGTATTTGTACATTTGAGACCACGAGGAGTCAGTCAGAATATAAGCGGTCTTAATGTTTTATTATTGTTATTTTGTTCAATACAGGTTGTATTATAAAAATGGATCACTTTAAAAAGAACAGCTCTTTTTAAAATACTGTGGCAGAGATAGAACTAGCCTAGCCTTTGTGACTGTGGTTCAGTGGGAGCAGCCGTCTCCCAACCGGAGGTTCGAATGTCGATGCCTGCAGTCCACATATCGAAATGTCCTTGGGCAAGACACTGAACCCCCAAGTTGCCCCTGTTGGTTGGTTGAGTTGGCACCACAAATGGCTGCCTCGGTTCTGTACTGGAAACAAATTCCTTGTGTAACATACTTGGCCAAATAAAGGTGATTATCTTTGATTATCCTTATCCTACATATGTAGAAAATGGTCTTATGGCCTGGCCACTGATTAAAATTCTGAAAAGCTGAAACTTACTTTTGGGGTTGCAAGCGAGAGCAGACGTCTTTACTGCTCCTCTTGTCTGTTCTACGATTTTTCACATCTTCTACATTTTCAAGTCTTTGAACAAATTCTACAACTATTAAAATGCCTCCAAGAGGGAAAAGAGCTAATAAATCAGAAGCGAATGAGGATGTTGAAGCAGAAGAGGATTATATTTCAGCGGCGCAAGTAACAGAGATGTTGAGTCAGCAGAAGCAGATGTACACCGCACTGTTGAGCCAACAACAAGACAACTTCAAAGGTTTTGTGCAACTACTTATGGAGACAAATAACAAGAGACTCGACGACATGACCAGAGAAATACAGGAGATAAAAACGAGTTTGCAGTTTACCCAGCGAGATGTGGATGTGATTAAAGCAGCCATGGGTGAACAGAAAATACAAACCAAGGAAACAAGGGATGATGTCTACAAAACCTGTGAGAGTTTAATAGCTATAACGGATAAAATGGAGCATTTGGAAGTACAGTCAAAGTGGAAAAAACCTGATCTTTGAGGGAATCAAGGAGTCAGCTGGAGAAAGCTGGACGGAAGCAGAATGTAAGGTGAAGGAAATATTAAAGGATAAACTGCAAATTCATCAAGAAATTGAGATGGAGCGAGCTCACAGAGTCGGGAAACCTTCTGAGCGGGGGCCGAGGGCGGTGATGGTAAAGTTGATGAAAGAGAAAGATAAGGCACACATACTGCAACAAGCAAAGAAGCTTAAAGGATCTAACATTTATATAAATGAA
>NW_018127990.1:1002725-1003575 GCF_001952655.1 Monopterus albus | reverse complement strand
CAGTTTAACAGCAATGTTAAGACTGAAAACAAATTATCATTAATTCACTTTAATAGCAGAAGTTTATACGCAAACTTTCAGAGTATAAAACATTATCTTAGTAGTCTAAAACATTCTTTTAATATAATTGCTATTTCTGAAACTTGGATGAATAATGTAAGGGGAATGGATTTTGACCTTGATGGCTATGACTTGGTATGGACAAAGAGAGAGAATAAGATGGGAGGTGGTGTGGCCTTGTACATAGATAAGAACTTTTGTTATGAGAAAGTGTACAAAATGTCAAGGGTGGTGGATAATTTACTCGAATGTGTGACTGTAGAAATACTCGTGGAAAAAAAGAAGAATGTTGTAATAAGCTGTATTTATAGAGCACCTGGAGCCAGCATAAAAAAATTTAATGAGTGGATGGAAGAAAATTACTTGACAATAAGTCATAAATTAATGTTCATATGTGGTGACTTTAATATAGATTTGTTGAATCCTAACAAGCACACAGGAACTGAGGAGTTATTACCACATTATATAGATGCAGTTTATACCCAACAATTACAAAACCAAGTAGATTAACAACCCAGCATGCGACACTAGATAATATACTTACCAATGTTATTGACAGCAAAATGACAAGTGGATTACTTATAAATGATATTAGTGATCATCTACCTGTATTTGTGGTTTATGAGGGCCAGTATAGAAAAGAGAGGCCAAAAACAAATCTTTTCTATAGGAAGGTGACGAATGAACATGCTGTAAGGAGGCTAAAAGAGGACTTTATGGGGCAAGACTGGGAATCAGTTTACAGAGAGGAAGACTTAGATAAAGCATATGAGCAATTTTTAAATATATT
>NW_018127990.1:998002-998917 GCF_001952655.1 Monopterus albus | reverse complement strand
AATTTTTTTAGTATATTACTTGTGTGGTGTAGAAGATAATTATTTATGTAGAGATACTGCTTGCAAACCAATGATGTAAGATGATGTCATGGGGTAGGACTGGATAAGTCTGACTTCTTCCTACTCCATTCAAGCATGTACTAGGTATAAGCAAATTGATATTGGATTAGCATTTGTTGGATATGTGTAAAATTATGTGTGTTGACATATCAACTGTCTTTACATGCTTGAAAGAATAAATCAAATCAAATCAAACTTTCTTTTTCCTCAGGCTTGAGATTGTTGGTGCTGTTTGTCATTGATTTTATCTCATTCTCATGTTGGGGGTACAGTGGTAAACACTGCAGCCTCACAATAAGAAGGTTCCAGGTTTGAACCTCACTGCTGGCCAGTGACTATCTATGTGGAGTTTGTATGTTCTCTCTGTGCCTGCGTGGATGTTTTCCAGGTACTCTGGCAGTTGTTCAGGCAGTGTGTTTCTATGTGACAGACTGTTGACCAGGGTGTACCCTTCCTTTTGCGTAATGATGGTGAGGAAAAGCGATATATCTGTCTGTTATTTTCTACAGTTGATCACATTGTAAAGCACTTTGGATTGGTTCTGTATGAAACTGTACTCTACAAATAAACATCTCCAATGGGAAGGTCCTTGCCAACTAGTGGTCATAATCTTCACAGGGTACCTTTAAATATGTCTAAGTGTGGCTTATTTAATCTGGAAGACATCAAGAACCTGAACTTGTTGTACTGAGAGACTCTGTACAACAAGTACATACAAAATCACAGCAAGACAAATCAGTCACACAAAGCAGTCAGTCAGCAGAGTATCACTAGGTTACTGTAGCTAGTGAGTGAGTTAGCCAGGCATGCTAACAATAGCATCTTAGAGCAGACAAACACAGTTGCATCCAATTA
>NW_018127990.1:991281-997974 GCF_001952655.1 Monopterus albus | reverse complement strand
GTAAGGTCGCACTGGCTTATAAATAAACTGTGTATGAAAGTGCTGCAGTTACGGTCTGGCAGTGTGGGATGTGGCCAGACGTGCTGGGATTTCCAAACACAGTGTATCAGTGACTCTATTGATTTATTTCCATTGACTGTGCCGGTCGACGTTAAACAAAGCTAGGTAGAATATATGATTAATTTTACCAATTTTAGTGTGTAACCAACATTGTGTAAAAACAACAACAGTGGTTTTTGCAAAGTTTTATACATG
The DNA here is from genome assembly GCF_001952655.1 of Monopterus albus. Lineage (NCBI taxonomy): Eukaryota > Metazoa > Chordata > Actinopteri > Synbranchiformes > Synbranchidae > Monopterus > Monopterus albus. Next base: position 997,719 of record NW_018127990.1, on the reverse strand, counting down.
TAAGTTGAAAAATCATGTCTTAGTCTTGCTCTATTTTGCAGGAAGAAAGTTTATTAAAATTGTGAACTGACCTCAAGCTAAAAAACGTTTTTGTTGTTGTTGTTAAAACAAACAAAAAAAATTGTTTCTATGGCCAGTCCAACCAACTTCAGGCATCTGAAACTCAAATAAATGATCCAAACTAAAATTGTACTCTACTTTTTACTCTGTAGCTACATTTATACAATTTTCAAATGTCTGTGTAGAGTAGCTTCATGCTTCATTGCATCATTGTGATGTTAGGACTCTCTGTCTGGCATTTGAGTCAGGTAAGGGCTGAAAGAGTCTCTCAGGTGGCTCTGCACCCTGGTGGGCAGGGGACTCCCAGCAGCAGGGACCAGCTCTGGATTCAGAGCCAGATCCAGGACCTTTGTAGGGTTGAAAGCAGCAGAGCGACTCTGGGCGGTGTGGAGCCCCTCGATGGCACTGGACAGCCAGATGAGTCTCTTGAGACTCTGGATGTTTCGGCCACGATCATGCATCAGCTGGTGTTCGGTCACAGCTCGGCGACTGCAGGGAGACAGGGAAGAGAGTGGAAGAGAGTGGGAAAGGTCGGTAAGGCAAGATCAGTACATCCTCGCAATCCAGTCAGTCCTAAGAAGTCAGACATCTTATCCCAATACACAGATTCAAGATAAATTCATGGAAACAACTGTGAAATTTAATCAATACTGAATTATGACATTAAAATTAGCCATCTATCATCTATCTAATTGGTGTGGTTTGAACTGCAGTTTATGACATTTTCAGGGGGTCAAGCTGTGCAATTTCAAAAACATCACCAGACATGTAAAACCTCCATGCTCATCATGCTTTTTCACCAGAGCAACACTTTCTCATATTGTTATAGTCCCTTTCAGCTCAAATGTGTACTGTGATAATTTCATTGCTTTAATATTGTATAATAACAGAATTAAAGTTGTTTTGCAGCACATGCAGCCACACACCGAGTTAAACGGGGATGTAGTGGTTTTGACTGGGTGCATGAGATGTGTTTTTGTGGACATTTTGTTTTTGTTTTGCCATGATTCTGCATTTACATGCATTTGAAAATGTCGCCTGATGCACACAGAAATTTTCCTACTGCCATATAAAGCACTGAATTAAGGAACAAAGAGCTGTCTTACCTCTCGTCCTGTTGACACTGGCCAGTTGTAAAGATGACAAGAAGCATGGCAGTGAGCCACCGCACAGGTCTGTGGGACACCTGCATCTTCTGTGACAAAACAGCAAGAAACATTCCAATCAAAACTTGTCATTTAAAGAATAAAAGAACAGGGAGCATCCATTTTGTTAGATGGACCACAAGTTCCCAACCGTTTTGGTTCATGACCCTTTAAAAAAAACTCTAATTGCAGTTTGTCGTTGCTGGTTGTCTATATCCACTGGTTGTGGCCAGTTCGACTGGGTTCAGACTTATCTAGCAGCCCTATGGAGTCCCCATCCCCAGGTTAATTATTGACTTAATAATAACAATGCATAAAACATAAAATACGACTTTAGCTGCCGATATACAAGTTTACTTCATGACAAACATTTCATGACCAAAAAATGTAAAACTTCAGATGCCACTTCCTTCAATTTTGCAATTTTTGCAAACACATTTGTCAATAAATAATGACAAAACACAAATGGACTACTTAGCACCTGAACGGGAACAGTAAATCAACAGTAAATGACTGAGATTGAGTCGATCAATGCTGCAATCAGCCAGAAAATACACAGTTTGTAAGACTAACTACAGAATAAAAGCCTGACAGTGAACTCTGTGCCCCGTGGACACTGTCTGGTGTGCTGTTTTCTGCAGGTGCAGCAAAAACAGGTGCAGCAACATTTCTATCAATGTTTCTGGTATTGTAGGAGGACCTGGGGTCTTGTATTATTGCATGTTTTCTATTCAGTCACTGGGTATAACATCAGCCGAATGTAATCATATTTGTGCCCAATTACTGTTTTTTCTTGAATCATTTTGGCCATTTGTCCAAATGGAACATATTAGAGTCAAATGTTGCCTTTTCTCAGTTCAATAAGATGTTAGGATCTTTACTTCAGTGTGCCGATGCTCAGCATTTTTTCCCCTGACTTAAATACACGTTAAGCTGAGTTGTGCCTTTCTGCACTGAACCAAATCCATACTGGCAGAGCTGAGAAACAAACCTTTCATAGCCGTCTTCTTTCAAGTGCCTGATCGTCAATAGTCAGATTCTTGATGGGAGATCACTCAAATTAAAACCCATGGACTTCACATTTCTACCTTTGGACTACCTGACTGTGAATCTGTATGTATTTGTAGATCCGAGTGTCAAGTAGGCGGATTGATTGAGCCAACTCGTTGAAATGGAAAAGAAAAACACTTAAATCTTAAAGCAACATTGTGAACATTTCCAAATGTGTATTACTTTAATTTGCTATTGCTTAATTTGGCACTTTAGCATTTATTATCAATTTTAGCTCTTAAAAAAATAATGATCATAAATGTAGCCGTTCTGTTGCCTGAAGTTAAAAATAAAAGTTAAACATCAAACCAAACATTTCCTCAGTTTGTTAGCAGAGGTAACCTCTAACAGACAAGGAGGAAACACCGATTATAAAAGTAAAACAAAAAGAAAAACGGACATAAAAATATCTTGAAATTAAAAATAAAGACTCTAACACTTTGTTAAATTATGACACTCTTCATAAGATAGACTACTTACATGGTCCCTGTTGGTGACAGGAGCTCCTCCGGTGATCAGACAATAAGCTGACTTCAGGTTCGACCTCCAGATCTCTTATAGTTGACACACACACACACACACACACACACACACACACACACACGTTCAGACCACAGGGTGGGGCGTGTGATTTGCTGATGAAACAAACGTCAGCATCATCATCTCTGTGACATCTGATTTTGATTCTGCAGAGAGAAAACATCAGACACTTTCCAAGTTATTTATGTTAACACAATCCCAAGCAGCCTCCTGCACCTCAGTGTGACGGTGGAGGAGGGTTACACACTCGCTGATGCTCTTTACATAATCAGGTCTTTTGAAAAGGAGGGTGAAATTCAATCAAGGGATTATTATTTTTCTATTTTCTGGTTTTATCTTCCCCTGCTCCTCTCTGAAAGATTCTGGCATCTGGCAAAGAGAAATCTAGAGGAACATGGGGCTGAATGGTTTTACTGATGTTGAGGGCGCAGCCACAGGAACTGTGGATGAACTGAGCATCAGCAGTTTGTCGTCAGTTCAGGCTGAAACTTCTCCAAACTCACTCAGTCAGTAGTTAAAATGCTTGTTGCCTGGAGCTCTTCTCCAGCTCTTCGACAATACGACCACCACCCCAACACTAACGAACCCACGATGTCGCCACAGTCACCGTTAGAAACACAGTCGTCTTGACAACAGCATCCAGGGCGAGTTTCCCTCAGTGAGAAATGTAGGCCGCCGTCAGAGGCTGGTGCGGGGAGTCCATTAAAGGCCTGGTGGTGTGAAGTGATTCAGAGAAAGTGGAGATGGACAGAGAAGGAGGAAAAGGAAACGCAGATGGGGTTGAAACATTTCTCACAGGTCCAGGTCATGTTATTTAAATTTAGTTCTACAGATAAACTCAGGGTCTGTATTGATCAACCTGCTGGTGAAGTTTTGAACTAAAGTGAAGCACAAAATATAATTCTCTCAACTTTGCTCCTGCTCACAAACTCAAAAATAAAACCTATTTGTCCACTTTCTTACAACTGTAACAGTGCTGGAAAAAGTACTCACCTCCTTAGTTAACAATACCAGAGAGCAAAGTATTGTGTTACAAGTAAAAGTGCTGCATTCAAAATGTTACTTGAGAAAAAGCACAGAAGCATCAGCATCAAAATATGCTTAAAGTACCCAAAATAAAAGTACTAATTATGCAGAATGGCACATTTCACATTAATGTGTATCATATTATTGGATTACAAATACTGATGCATTATTGTGTTTATCTCTAACGTTTCAGCTGCTAAAAGTGTTTGAAGATGAAGATGTTAACTTCCTTATATACTTATAACTTGAAGTGTATGAATCTCCCAACAGGGATCAATAAAGTCTTATGATTATACTGTATTTTGTTTTATTCCTCTGACTCAGAAATATAGCTAAAGTTGTCAAATAAATGCAGTGCACTAAAAGCTACAGTTCTTACACTGCCTCTGAAATGCAACGAAGTCAAAGTAGAAAGTAGCAGAAACTGGAACAGTTCAAGTAAAGTACAGATGCACGAAAATTATCCTTAAGAACGATACATGAATAAGTGTACTTTGTTACTGTCCACCACTGCTTATCTGTACTGTAAGTGCACCATGTCCATCTCTGTGTGCTTTGTGCATGATTACAAACACTGATCCTTTTCAACAATTAATACCCAAAAATAGTCCGACCTCGAGTCCCTTCACATCGGGTCTCGTCTTGGAAAATGAATCCACACAGTTTGAGTTCAGGCAGGCTTTTCATCAGGTTTCTGATCATCTTTCATCATAGCTTTAGGTGTGTTTCAAGTCAATATTTAAAGTCCCCGACTTGGTTTATTTCCTAATATAATGGTTTTATCCTACAATTTCATTTATAAACAGTTCTGATTTATAAGTAACAGAAGGTTGCACAGGTGTAAAGCAGTTCATCTCCACATGGTGGCAATGATGCACTGAGCAGCTGAGTCCAGTTGAGAAAGAGGAAGTCTTGTTTCACCACAGCTGGAGCTGCAGAGTCTAAAGACAGGTTTGTCCCAGTACTCCACACTTGTCTACTGTCCAATGCTTGAGCTCCTCCACCACATTTTGGATCAAGTCAAATTATTACTCAGACCTCGAGTCCCTTCACATCAGGTCTCGTTTTGGAAAATGAATCAACACAGTTTGAGTTCAGGTGGGTTTTTCATCAGGTTTGTTTTTCATCAGGTTTCTGATCATATCCAAAGATCTGAACCTGTGAACACTGTGGCAACTGTCAGTCATTACTACTAACAACATGAAGTCTCACTGGCTCCCACCAACACTTACGTTTTAATTTGACAGAGCGCTTGATTGTGGAAGCACCACCACTCGAGACAGTGAAAGAGTCCTCTTACCCTGCAGCACCTAAAAGCTCCTCTACACAACATTTTAATCTATTGGTGACACTAGAGAAGTCAGAAGGAGGTAGCCTATGGGTATTGGTGGAAGAAATGCTCAGATCATCTTTTTAAACTCCCCCTCCATGACACTCTGCTGCCTACAGCCCTCCGGTTGTTATGCCAGCTTCTCTACCCTGTGTTGTCAAAGTACGGTCTGTAAATTAGCCTCGCCTGCCACCTAGCCAGGGTTAGAAGTAGCGTTTTTTCAAACCACAAGCAGTCATGTCAAGCAGCAGTGGAGGAGCTCTCTGCAGGTAAAGGTCTGAACCAGCAGCTGCCAGAGTGAAGCGGTGGCATCTTTTGCATAGAGAGAGTGGGACAGAGAAAAAGCAGGGTTAACACACTCTAAAAAACAAATCACAAATTGACACTGATTTATTTCAAATTCCAATGGCTTTATTTTATGTATATAGATTTGTATATATTTATATATTATATACTTATGTAACAAGTTTTACTCCATTGCTTGATTATCATCTTTTGTTCAACTTAAGTTCAAACAACATGACACTAAGACCAAAGCATTCCACATGATCATATCTTACAAAAGAGTAAAGAAAACTGTGTGTGTGCACCTGGCGTGCACACACACAAACATACAACAATGTACAGGTAACGTGGTTCTGTTTTTAGAAAGGACTGAAACACAAGAGACAGATACAGACGTGGACGAGCAGACAGAGTGAGTGTGAGGGAGAGAAAAATGAGAAACCAAATGAATCACTGGAGCTGAACGGGAGGATTCTGTTGCATAGATTGAAGCAAACAGTAGGAGGATGTTCGATAGAAAAAGACAGGATGAGAGTGAAGGTGACACACACACACACACACACTGAGGAAACACACCTTCACCCAGCCAGCAGCCCACCTGACACACACACACACACATACATATATATACAGGGAAGCACAGGAAGTTTTATTTTGGCTCACAAAGTGATCACTGTGGAGGCTCGCAATCTGCCCGACAGGCCCAAGACATAACTGAAGACAACGAGGCCATGTCCTCCCATGTCCTCAGTATTTTAGCAAGAGGCAAGATGCTAACATGCTATTGATGACAATGTGAGCACTTAGCAGGTATATGTTTTATTATACTTGCTATCTTAATTTAGCCTTTTATCAGGCTAATGTTTGCTAATTAGTCCTAAACACAAAGTGCATCCAAATTATTGGCTGAAATAAAATTTTGACCTGATGATGGCGCTCTATGGAGACCCAAGGGAACCCTAAACTTGTTACACTTATGTACAAGTGGGACGTTAATGTGTG